>NC_054827.1:15458465-15758465 GCF_018345385.1 Vulpes lagopus
ATTACCAGCATCTGGAAGCTCTGTTTATGTTTCTTCCCAGACACTTCTCCCACTCCTAGGGTAACCACTATTCCTTATTTTCTCAATCACAGATTATTTTTTATTTCTCCTAACTTTGTATAAATCGAATCACAGACAATGTATTCTTTTGGGCTTGGCTTCTTTGGTTGACATTGTATTTGTTAGATTTATTTATATTATTATGAGTAGACTTAGATTGTTTATTTTCATTGCTGCCATGTATTTTATTGAGTAGATACATCACAACTTTTTAATCCATTCAACTGTTTTGTGGGTGGTTCCCAGTTTTAATGATTAGGGATAGTGCTGCCATGGGACATTAATGTACTTGCTTTTTGGTGACTGTCTATGCACTTCTATTGTATACATGTTTGCCTTTAAAAAGTATACTGTGTTATAGTTATTTAAAAGTATTTGCTGGGAAGCCTGGGTGGCTCAGTGGTTGAGGGTCTGTCTTCAGTTCAGGGTGTGATCTGAGGATCCTGGGATCCTGCATCGAGTTCCCCTCAGGGATCCTGCTTCTCTGCCTGTGTCTTGGCCTCTCTTTCTGTGTCTCTCATGAATAAATAAATAAAGTCTTTTTATTTTTATTTTTTAAAGAAACAGGTTGTAAAAGTATTTGCCAACTCCAAGATTGAAATCATCTCTGGGTCTACATCTATTGGTTTATTTTTTCCCTCTTAATTATTGGTCATATTTTCTTGGCTCCTGCATGCTGAGTAATTTTTTATTTTATGCTGTAAATTATAATTAAAAGACTCATAGAAGGCCCACATGGCTTTGTCTTCTACAATAGTGGGAGCAGACTGATACAGAATAAGGGGAGGATCACCTCTATCCAATCAGAGATTGCAATGGGCTAGGGCTGAATGGGTTGCAGTGTTAGCAAAGATTAGTGACATGTTGCTTGCTCCTATTCCTTGAATGTAGTTCTATGATATTTTTATTGAAAGACTATTAATTATCCTTCTCTTCAGTCTTTTCTTAAAAGACTACAGGAGATCCAGCTCTGTCCTTTGAAAAGTTTTCAGTCCAGCTCTCAAGCCACCTTTCCCAGGCAACTTTGAGAAATGGCAAAAATCTGATTATGTGCTTGAGGCAGACTTCTTCCCTGGCATGTGTGTTTTCTAAGCTCTGAAACCTCAGGTAATCTCGTCCTGCCTTTAGGAGTTTAAGCCCTGGCACTACAACCTCCTACCAAATCTCAGAACTCAGCTAATGGCCCGTGAGGTCAAACAGCAATGTATTTGCAGTTCTTTGGAGTTTCCATGTTGTCCTCTAAGCACTATACAACTGCTAAACGCTTTTCTGGTTTCTCTTTTCCCTGCAAAACATCTCTGATCAGACCTAGGCTATACTCAGGCTAGAGCCAGCAAATGCCTGATTATCATCAGATATCCTTATAATACTTCCGTCACCCTGAAATTTTAGGTGGTTTACTCTTTGTTCTTTCCACAGCTTTCTGATGACTTTTCAAACCTATTATTTTAAATATATCTTTCTTTTTCTACTTTGGCAGCACAGAAGCGTTGGCCCCTCACAACCTACTACATCTCAGAAACAGAGGTCAAATATATTAATTTTAATTACAGGTTGTAATATAGAATTCCTTATATTTTACATAGTAAGGACAATATCTCAATTTGTATTCTCACGGCAATTCTATGAATTAAGCAGATGTACATCAGTCTTTCTATTTTATGGATTAGGGACTAGGGTCCAATAAATTAAATCTCTTGCAAAAGATCAATCTGCCAAGGGGCAGAGAAGGACCTTTTATCTTTTAATTCCCTAAAGTCCAGTGCTGTTTACTGCACTCCACAACTATTTTTAACAAATAAATACACGCACAGTCACAACCACCTTGGCAGACATTTAAATACTAATCACAGATTTGAGACCAGTAGGATAATTTTATATGTCTGTTTTTTTTTTAATTTGATACCAGTGGGGGAAGAATAAACCTAACTGGAAAACTACATACATGATAGGGTTTATAGGACACTAAAAACTATAACCCTGCCCCCCTCCCCAAATTCATCCTACCCTCTGTCATGAGGAATGCAGAGAATGTCATCATTCTGACTTTAACCCTTGGGGTAAATGGAACCTTCCTGAAACTCCTTGTCAAAAGGCAGACATTCCTGTTTTTCTATATCATGATGAGGACGAAACCTTTAGAAGATGGAAACATGCCATAAGAAGTGAGCCAGAGTGCCGAAGGGTACCAACGTGAAAAGAATGTATCACGTACAGATGGGTAACGCACACACCTCGGAAAGCCAATGCAGGTGCAGGTGAACTACGAACAGCAGGATGGTCAGAGAAGACCAGTAGGGTGAGGGGTCGGTTGGCCATACAGCTGTAGATGTTATAGGTGAAAGAAACCTGATGGGTGGGTTGAAATGTCATCAAGTACAACCCAAAGAATGACAGACTAAAAGGCGTGGATGTACGTTAGGGTTCACAGTATGAATG
Organism: Vulpes lagopus; assembly: GCF_018345385.1. Classification (NCBI taxonomy): domain Eukaryota; kingdom Metazoa; phylum Chordata; class Mammalia; order Carnivora; family Canidae; genus Vulpes; species Vulpes lagopus. The sequence goes on from NC_054827.1 coordinate 15,460,965, forward strand.
TCATTAGAAGGCAGCAGTTTACAGTTCAACACTGTCCCCAGATCTTCCCATTACCTTTTGCTCATTGATGTTTCCTCTCTGCCTCTTGAAAACATTTGCGCTTATAACCCTTGGCTAGTTAAATCATTTTATTTTATAGATGAGATCCTTAGCCTGAGAAGTGGCACATCCGGCTTAATGAAGCGTGTCCTTCTTGTCATTATTCTCAGAAAGCACCTCCTCATATTAGTTCATAACCTATTCATCACTAGTTTACCCAGTGGTTATTTCACTGCACAGTGTGCCTTTTTTTTTTTTTAACAGCTTTTCTTTCCACTCGACTGTCTCTTCCTTCCCTCACCCATAAAAGAATAGACATTTTTTTGCTTCAGGTGATTGATATAAGGCCAATGGGTAGAAAATATGAAGCAGATTTCAACCTACCTATGATAATTAACACTCTATAAATTTCAGTTGTCTCAAAAAGAAACAGTGGTTTTGAAATAACACACGCTCTGTCACTGGAAGTGTTCAGGCCAAGGTTGGGGATACTGAAGAAGGAATTCCTATATTTGATGGAAGTCTGACTTTGAGATCTCTAAATTGCTTTCCAATTTAAGAAACATATATAAATCCTAATCTGGATCTGTAGCATCTGTCAATTTAGCCTCTGTATGTCTACCTCGGAATCCATCTCGAGCTCCAGAACTGCACCTTTACCATGACAGCTCTGTGTCTATCTCTATGTGACATAAAACATATAAACTAGTTTTTGCACTCACACATTTGCTTAATAGAAATGTATCCTGTATGTATTGTGAACAATACAGCATAGCATTTTTGGTGCTGTTGAGAATGTAACAGGGGACTGAAATGTTGTTTCCAGAAATAGCCACGCCCAGTGAGATTGTTTAGGATTAACAGACACCATTTTGGAATAAACTAGAAGTGAAAGACGTTGAGGATTCTACTCAACATCTTTGATTTAATCTGTGAGTTGATGAAAATTCCCATGGAATATTTTCTAGGGTTTAGATTTCTATCCAAAGCAGTCAGAGGCCTTGTGTTCCAGGAGTTTGTGCTAACATAAGCAAATCATTGCTGGGTCTGGGCAGAGATTGCAACCATAGAACTTCATGAGAAAGAAGGGTCCTTTCAAGAGATTTTGTATCTATGTAAGTAAAGAACTCTGAAGGAGTTAAAGATTTTGTTTTCATTCTTTCTTTTTTTTTTTTCTTTTTCCTTGTGAAATGAAGAAACAAAACAATTTTTGTTCCATTGTAAAATTATAACTAATGAAATGTTTGGAGATCCATAAGGCTAGACAATATGGCAAGGCTAATTGAGTATTTAGAAAATTTCATTTCTTTAAATAAAATGCACAAACACATTGAATAGTTTGCAAACTTCCTATAATTTGGAAGTAAGTACTTTCTTGGCTCAAAATTTCAATAGTTTGTTTTCCCACAACTAATGTGACAGAATGAAACGGAGAAAAGGAAAGTAGAAAGGAATGGTATTAGTCCTCTAATATGAAATGTCTAGTGACTTGACGGCCGTGGAATATAGTACAAAGTTCTGAATGGTTTTACTACTTTCTTATACAGGAGAAGTATTTTATAGGAGAAGAAAATAAACTTTTTGCTTCATGAGACACCATTCCTTTTCCAATACCTATAAACGTCAGCAAATTTCTTTCTAGCATCTTGCCACATGTAGGAACTTTAGATTGTAATAAGGATTTCTATGAGGCAGGTTTGAATCTCTGTATCTAAGATCCATTGCGAAATCCAAGGTTATGAATATTTACTATGTGATTTAAGATTTTTTATAGTTTTAGCTTTTATATTTAGATTTTATCTACTTTGAGTTAATTTTTATGCATGATGTGAGGTAGGGGTCCAACTTCCTCACCCCTTTTGGGTACGGATATCCAGTTGTGTTCTATTACTTAGATTCTTCTTGGCAAAGAAAACCAACTTTTTGATCCATAAGAAAGCCATTCCTTTTCTAAATAGCTATAATTATTAACAGATTTCTTTCTAACATGGAAGACTTTTATACCATGATAACTGTTTAAGAAGTATGTATGAGTTATAAATGTTGAAATTTGAACTTGCCTTCTATCAGGTGAAAAAGGCTAGTACATTTCAGAATATGTAGTAAGTTAGTATTATTTAATAATTATTTGTTAAAAGAGAATTGTTGGTGAGGTAAGACGTACTGAGAGAATATCTTTGGCTTTTGAGTTCAAAACCAAACTGCTACCACACATCTCAATGACAATGAGGAAGTTACTGCACCATTCTGAGCTTTGTTTTCTGATCTATCAGATAAGGACAACAGGATCTATCTCCTATGATGAGTTATGATGATTAAATGTGATAATGTATGTAAAACTGCCTTGAAAACACTAAGAGCTCAATAAAAATTTATTAGGATTGACCTTGGCTTGGCTCTAAGATGATTTCATTCTGGGGATGTAGATCTTCATATATTCTTTTTTTAGAGCAGCTTTATTGAGGTGAGGTACAATTATTATAAGCTACTCAATACCTAAACCCAAGCCTGAACCTGCTCTAAAATATTAAGTCTATTAATTTTACTTTTAAACATCCATGTACAGGTTTGAATGTGAATTTGGTTCTCTAGGGTAAACACTTAGGAATAGAATGGCTGGGGACACCTGGGTGGCTTAGTGGTTGAGTGTCTGCCTTCTGCGCAGGGCGTGATCCTGGAGTCCCAGGATCGAGTCCCACATCGGGCTCCCTGCATGGAGCCTGCTTCTCCCTCTGCCTGTGTCCCTGCCTCTCTCTCTCTCTGTGTCTCTCATGAATAAATAAATAAAATCTTTAAAAAAAGGGAATAGAATGGCTGGAACATATGTCACATTTATTTAACTTTTTAGAAAACTGCAGAAATATTTTCTGAAGTAGTTGTACCACTTTTTATTTCCACCAATTGTGTATAAGTTCTGGTTGCTCCATAGCCTCACTTTCACTTGGTCTGGTCAGTGTTTTAAATTTTACTCATTCTAAGGGGTGTGAAGTAGTGTGTCATTATGGTTTTAATATGCACTTCCTTAATTGATTCATGATACTAATTTTTACTTATGTGCTTGTCATTTGTACACCTTTGGTGAAGTGTCTGTTGAAACTTTATACAATTTTTATTTGGTTGGTTTTCCTGCTGAGTTTTGAGATTTCATCCTATAGTCTAGATACAAGTTCCTTATGAGGTATGTTTTGCAAATATTTGTTTCCTAACTTGTGGCTTGTCTTTTTATTCTCTCAGGGGTCCTATCAAAGACAGAAATTTTTAATATTGACGTAGTTAAATTACGCCAATTTGTTGTTGTTGTTATTGTGCTTTTTTTGGTGTTGTGTCTAAGCAATTTTTGTCTAGCCCAAGTTCATAAATATTTCTTAAGTTTCTTATAGGAGTTGTCTAGTTTTAGGTTTTACATTTAGATCTGTGATCCATTTGAGCTCTTATAGAGAATACAAGGTATGCATTAACATTTGTTGCACATTTATATCACAATTATTCTGGTACCTTTTGTTGAGAAGACTTCTTTCTCCACAGTATGGTCTTTGCATCTTTCTCAAACATTAGTTGTCTCTATCAGAGTCAATTTCTGGACTCTATTCTGCCTTGATGCCAATAACACAGTGCCTTGATATCTATAGGTTTTAATAAGTCCTGAAATTAAGTAGTATGAATCTTACAATTTTGTTCTTCTTTTTTCAAGTTGTTTTGATTATTGTAGGTCCTTTGAATTTCTATCTGAATTTTTGCATCAGCTTGTGAATTTTTTTCAATTTATTTTATTTTTTTTTTTATTTACTTATGATAGTCACACAGAGAGAGAGGGAGAGAGGCAGAGACACAGGCAGAGGGAGAAGCAGGCTCCATGCACCGGGAGCCCGACGTGGGACTCAATCCCGGGTCCGCAGGATCGCGCCCCGGGCCAAAGGCAGGCGCCAAACCTCTGCGCCACCCAGGGATCCCCAGCTTGTGAATTTTTACATCAGCTTGAGTTAGATTTTTGGAGATTATGTTGAATCTATATCTCTATTTATTAAGATTTGAATCTTAATATTGAGTCTTTTGACCCATAAAACAGTATGTTTCTACTGTTTAGATTTTCTTTATTTTTCTCAGCAGTGTTTTGAGGTTTTTGTTGCACAGGTATTTATTCCTAGCTATTTCACATTTTTGATGCTACTGTTAATGGTATTTCATGGTAAATCCAGTTTCCAGTTGTTCATGACTAGTCTATAGATATAATATTGATTTCTCTGTATTGATCTGGTATCCTGCAATCTTGCTAAAATCATTTATTAATTCTAGTACCTTTTTTGTAGATCCCGGTGAATTTCCATCATAGACAATTTCATCATTTGTAAATGAAGACAGTTTTACTTATCTCTGTCCAATCTGGATGCGTTTAATTTCTGTTTTTTTTTCTTCTTCTTAATATTGCAATGGCTAGAACCTTTAGTTCATTGTCAAATAGAAAAGGTGAAAACAGATGACCTTGGCATAGGGTTCTTTGTGTTTCTTGAGTTTTTTGTTTACTGAACTTTTTGAATCTGTGGTTTTATAGTTTTAATTGAATATGGACACATTTGAACACATATAGTTTTAATAAAATCTGGACATATTTGGCTATTTAATCAAATTTGGACATATTTGACATTTTTTTATTTCCCTCTTTTTTCCTTCAAGGATGCCAATGAAACATGTATTAGGCTTTTTGATGTTGTCCCGCAGTTCACTGATACTTTTTCACTTAATAGGATTTTTTGGGGGGGGGGGGAGAGTTCCAAAATTCTTTTTTTCCAGTTCATAATCTTTTCTTCTGCAATGTCTAGTCTGTTGTTATTCTCAATCATTGTATTTTTTTAAAGTCCATTTCTCCTGCCTCCCCCACTAAGGCAATACCGTTCTGAGTATTCTGTTATCCAATGCCTTGGAATTATGATGTTTTCTAGTATAGCTAGTAGAATAGGATCTACTTTTTTCTCTGTGTGAAATCTTAGCACTGTTCCCTTTAATCCTTCTAATGGTTTTTCCCCTCAACTTGGTTGGTAGGTCATCAGTGCTCTCCTGGATACTCAAGGGGGCTCTCCACAGATCTCCAAAATCCTCTCTGTGAAGTTCTTGGGCTTCTGTGCAAAGGATACACCTTGTAGAATTATTCACATTTTATAAACCAGGGGTCAGCAAACTTTTTCTATAAAGGGCCAGATGGCAAATATTTTAGGTTTTGGAGGCCATATGGTCTCTGTTGCAACTATTGATTCTGCCATTAAAACATTAAAGCATTTATAGTATGTAAATGAATGGGCATGGCTATGTTCCAATAAAACTTCATATGCAAAAGCATGTGGCAGGCCAGATTTAGCTTATGGGCCTTGGTTTGACTGTCTTTTGAATTTTGTTTTATTTTGTTTTTGTAGTTACTATCTCTTGGATGGAACTTAAGACAGAAAGGCTCATTCCATATTCAAAGTAGAGAAGACTGTATTGCTCTTGAAAATGTTCAGACTGGTGCATATTGACACTTGGATTCATTATTTTTGTCTTCTGTTTCTGGAATGCTAAGTAGTGAATCATTTAATGCTGACATTTAAGCTAATTGCTCTTTAATGTACATTTGACATATGAGGCAACATATTGCAATCTAAAAATAATTAAGATAAATCATTTGCTTATATTGCTGTGGAAAAGACAAACTATGTTCCATCTCCCTCTCTCATAGTGTCTGAACCAGAGCGTGCTGCTGTCAAGACAGAGAACGGGTCCTTGGGGCTCATGCCACACCTCAGGGTCTCCAGGAAGTAGCCAGGAAGAGCATAGAGAGCACTAGTGGAGCTTCCAGGATGCCCTTTGTCATCAGACAACCTCTCCAGAGGAGGCTGCTTTCTGGGGGTTTGCTCTCATGAATTCCTCTGGAGTGCTTTGGCAGGCAGCCAGTGTGTTATGAGGGATTAGATTCTACTCCCTCTCTCCTACATAAACCCCCCCAGAGGATTTCTCTCCTTAAAAGACTGGCTCCAGCCAGCAGGTCCAATAAGTGGGCCTATTTGTAAGTTGAATATCTTGGGAATTATGCTGTACAAATAGGTCATCGTTGAATAACTAGTATGTGCAAATTGACTTCTTTCTTTGGGGCTGGTGGTGGGAAAGCCTCATGGTTTTCTCCAGGGGGCTTATACCATCATATAACAATGTTCACAGGGGCACAATACGTATTTGAGTAGAATGGATCATTTGTTTCGACGAGCACCTCAGTTTTAGTTATAAAGTTAACTGATCATATTACAAAAGGGTGATATAACGTGTGCTCTTGAAAGGAAACTTTTTCTCTATGTAAGCTAAGCAAGTAAAAGTTTCCAATTTTATTCTGTGTGATTACATATTATGAAATCAAAAGGCTAACAGTTATTTCTATACAAAGCCAATTTGTTAGTTCTTTGTAAATACAGATTTTTGGCAAGCTTTCAAATAAAATACATGTGCCATTTTTCTTTACTGTAATTTTTCAAAAAGGAGTCAATTCTATGAACAGATTTATCACACTTAATTAATATATATTTATTGAACACATTATGTATCAATGTGTCTTTGCTACAGAGTAAGCTCTAGATAGCTAAAAGTATGTGCCTTCTTCATCACTCTATCCTTAATGGCTAGAGGAAGCTGACACATCTGATATCATTAAATATTTGTGCAGTAAATGAGTGGATGCATATAACTGACCTCATTGGGTGAGGTGACTGCATAACTGTTGAAATGGGAAAAGGGAAATAGGTTTATAGAACATTGAAACTTCATTTCTCTAGTGTTTCAGGGTGAGGGTCCTCTCTGTTGAGTAGAACTTAACTACGCATCATCTTCCAAGAAGTCTTTAGTGGCAAGACATTTTATAGAGAATATCAGAGCAAACAGTCCTACTTCTAAGAACAATCCTTTTTGTTGTTATTGTTAACTGGTTTCTATCTTTACTGACCTGTGGTTAGAAATTGTATTTTGTATTATAGTGGCTCTTTGAATTTGTCTTATGAATCAATTTTTGCCTGCCTCTGCGAAGTGGATTTCTATCCACCCCTCATTTTACCCTGTTACTGACACTGTGGCCTTTCTGGGTTCTGGTTTTTGGCAGGGATCTCAGACCCCATGAAGACATGAAACTGAAGTTCAAGGCCACCTGAAACTGGTAGATGCTTAATTGCCTAGGACTGTTTTCATTCATTTCTGATCATACAGTTGTTTCTTTCTATTTTTCCTTGAAGCTCAGCCATTCATACATAAGGGCAATATGAATATTTCAAGTAGCACTCTTATAGGGTTCACAATGGAATGATCTCTTGGTGAAAGATTGTGAGATACAGACATCTTCTTTTAGGTTCAAGGTTCTTTTTCTCCATGTCTTTAGGGCCAGGAAGGAGGGGTAAGAAGTGAGAAAGTGATCATAAGCATTCAGTTTTGGCATCACTATCTATTTAATTGGAACAAGGTTTAATGGTGGTAGTGGATGATAATACAGGAAACTGGAAGACAGAAATTTGGTTCAGAAAACGTGGTATATATATATATATATATATTTTAAAGATTTTATTTATTTATTCATGAGAAACACAGAGAGAGAGAGGCAGATACATGGCAGAGGGAGAAGCAGGCTCCCGGTGGGGAGCACAATGCGGGGATTTGACCCCAGAACCCTGGGATCACCACCTGAGCCAAAGGCAGATGCTCAACTGCTGAGCCACCCAAGTGCCCTGAAAATGTAATTTATTTCTAAACTAATTAAAGCTTCCTGATTGTGTTCTAATGGTCAGCCATTTCTTGTGTAAAATGGGAGCAAGGATAGAGCCAGGAGTTTCCAACTTTCCTTGCAATGCTTAACATAAGCAAAGTGCCATTTTAAAAATAATCTTAGAATTCCATCGATTTTTATCACCTCTATTCATTGTTGGAACTAATAATTTAAATTGTTTATTATAACATAAATGCTAACTTTTTATTCATATGAAATAATATAGTCTATTACTATGATTTAGTGTTTTACTTAGGGCAATTACCTTGCAGTGACTATAAAAAGATATTGTTCTTGTCTTCCAGAAATGGCGGTAGTGCAAGTTGAGCTGAAATTGAACCATTATCACTGTAGACCAGGCTGTATTGGTAGTATACTTTGAGTGTATTAACATATTTATTTTTATGCCCTTCATTTGCAAATTTTCATACACCTTTCCCAGTGTGTGTATATCTGTTTTCCAAGTTGATACATAAATAATAAACATGAGCAAAGTGCAACAGTAACGTAGTCATAGAGCAATGGAATATCTTAGGAATTTAAGGAACACTATTTTTTTTTACCTTTTACTACTAAAGGTGTAAATGACAGATACTGAAAGATCCATATAACAGGAGTTAATAAACCCAAATTTTAGTAAATCAGCAACTACCTTTCCTACAACACAGATTCTGAACAACCAGTTCTAGTGGCTTAAATTTCATTATTTATTTGTTATTTAGATATTATTCCTATGAGAGAGTGAGTCATAAATTTCTGTTTCCATCATACTTAAACTCAGAATTTCAGGTAGTTTTATGAAACCTACATACTTTTATATTTTGTTTTACCTCCTTTTCCCTTACTGTTTACCTTGGCGCGTATATAAAGCTTCTTAACTTGCTGCCGTGTCATCAAGTTCACCTTAAGGCTGAAGCAGGTAACAAAGTGCCAACCATATTATTTTTAAGTGCTTTATAAAAATGATCTAACCATTATAGCATTAAGAAATCACACAGACCAAGGATCTAGGCACTGGAGTGTAAGAGGAAGAGCTTGGGATTGGTGTCCTAGCTGTCGCCTGCTAACCACAAAAAGTTGTAGGTCAAGGAAGGTGAAATGCCAATTACATACAGATCTACCAAATCCTATCTATGTAATGCTGGCACATTTCTTAATCTCACAAGCTTCAGTTTTGTTCACTGAAAAATAATGATACTTTTCTATGCAGAAGGTGGCTATCAGGCATAAACAAAGTTTATATTTTATTGCCTTTTAAACCATAAAGCTCTATAAATATATATTGTAATCAGTATGCATTTTGTAGAGTATTGTGGAATCTAACTTGCATTTTCAGGTTAATCCTTGTGATTTTTGTTTTATCTGGAAATTACATTTATATGGGTTGGGAGATAAAGAAATATGAGAATATTGGAAGAGTAGAGGTTAAGATCACACACAATCAAGAGAAATGAAAAGGTCACCCTTTAGGAAAGAAAAAAAACTAACAGTATCTGTGAAATTTTTATTTTACTTTATTTTGGGGGGATTTTAAAATAAATTGTAGAAGTGATTGGACTGTTCCTTTAGGCAACTGGCTGTCTTCAACAGTATTGTCACATCCTTATCCTTAGCATCACTCACAGATAAAAATGATGAAAAAGACTTCTTCATTAACAGTGTAAATTCTTAACTTGGTAGAATGAAGGGAGCCTCCAAAACGGTGTACAAGGGACTGACAGTATTTTCTAGAACTCACTTATGGGGAGAGTTGCTATAGAGGCCTTGTTTTCCTCCTGCAAGAGGAGATCTCAGCTCAATGCCTGGCAACAGTCTATGATAAAACTGTTCACACCCAGGCTCTGAAATACTCATTGATGAGTAGTAAGAGATTTTTAGTATTGTTAGAGAAACTAAGGCAAAAGTAGAAATTCATTAAATGCAGGTAGGTATTCGGAAGAAAAAAAATATGTATATATATACACATACACATACATGCAGCAACACTGCCCATTTCCAAATTTACCAAGAGGAAGCAAGCTACAATCTGGTAAATGTATCGAGCTCCATGTGTTTCACATACATTAGCAAGTCTGAAACAATTCCTCTGTGTTAAACCAAAAAATGTCTGTCAGGAAAACAGGCAAGTATCTGCCCCTAACAGGCCTGGAGGCAAAAGACACTTGAGCACAGAAGCTGATGGGGTTGTTTACAAAGTCTCAGACTGTGGGCATCTCCCCGGGAGAGAAGGACCAGTGAGGGGAGTGGCAGCAGACCATAAAGAAAAGCACTGTCTGTCATGATGGAAGCCAGCTGGCACGCTGAATGAGGAATGAGCTAAAGCTGCTCACATGCATGGTGGGTGTCTTAAATTGTGATGTCACAGCTGGCTTGGGCATCACAAATTCCCAATTTCATGCTTTTTATGAATAATGGCTCAGTGGTTAGGACCCAGCCAGAGGAATGCAAAATAAAAAATGTTTTGCTGCTTGTGACACTTTGTAAGAGGACCACAGAGAGCAGAATTTTATGTATCCTCTAGTCAATGCATGGTCTACTCATATACCTGGTACGAGTCGCTGAGAAAAAAATTCAAATGGTGTTCAGAACAGGGATCTGAGAGTCTTGAATATGTCAAATTGACATTTCTAATATTTTCCAAACAAAGCCTATAAGGAGAGCCCAAAATACGTAAGGATTAGAAATGATATTCAATTATTTCAACTTGTTTGCAGTCATTATAAACATATATGTGTATACACATATATATTCATATGCAATGGAGTATTGATGAACACATAAAATTTTAAGTAGCCCCTCTGATATTATTGGTAACATATTGATTGTCTATTGCCCCTCAAAGATTTCCTTAAAAACAAAGATAAACAGAAGAGGAATACTATAATAAATATGAAATGAGTTTTATGACTTGTTTATCCTTCACTTAAAGGTAGTGTCGGTAAGAAGCAATCTCTGGAGTCAGAAAGAACTGGGTTTGAATTCTAGCCCTATCATTTTATAATAATAATGAAAATAAATTGAGTTAATATTTATAGAATGCTTACTGTATGCAAGGTGCTATGTACCAGGAATTATCTACTACATTATTTATTATCTATAGAATACTATCTATAATCCTTGCAGCAAACTTATGAGGTAAATGATTAGATTTGTCTGCTCTTTTAGCTACAGTTTCTAGCTCCTCAAAGATTTCTCAATTTATATCTCTGGGCCCCATTATTCTCCCAATCTCCAAGCCTCCGTCTGCTTGGCTGACAGGACTCCCAGAATTCCATCAAACGCAACATGTCAAACATTGAATTTATCAACTCCTTCTGCCCCCACCAAATTAGTGCCCCCATGCCACCAACTTTCTTATTTTTATGGCATGTGCCTTATTTTAATGAAATATTAGCCATCTCCTAGATAAGATTTCTTCTTTTCCCTTTCCCTAAATACTCATTCAGTCCAATGACTTTTTTTGTGGTTGTCATTTTTACAGATTTTATTTATTCATTTGAGACAGAGAGATACTGAGACAGAGAGCATAAGCAGGGGCAGGGACAGAGGGAGAGGGAGAAGCAGGCTCCCCGCTAAGCAGGGAGCCTGATGTGGGGCTTGATCCCTGGACCCCGAAGATCATGACCTGATCCAAAGGTAGACACTTAACCATCTGAGCCATCCAAGTGCCCCCTGCAATGTCTTTTTACATCTTGATGCTCTCTTTTCAATTCCTACTGTTCTCAGGCTTAATAACCATTGGGTTGACTGGTCTTTATATTCTTGTTTGTGGACAACCAAGCTTGGAAGCTTGGAAGCTAAATGCTTCATTTTGCATGGAAATGATACCAGGTCTAGTACATTCACTTTCCCACTCATTTCTCTCTTCTCATTTCTTTCTTCTCTTCTCCCACCCAAGCCTTCAGTACCACTAGCCCTAGCTTTATACTTACCTGGTGATGAAAACAAGAGTAGTCACAGGGGACTTCCGGCCTGTGTTGCCTACCCACTTGCCACCTGTACAGTACACCTGCATGTTCTGCAATGCTGCGTATCTAAAACCAACAGAGGTGTTCCTGTGGTAGGTAAAGTAGCCCCCACAAAGATATTTATTTCCTAATCACCACACCTGTGAATAGGTTAGCTTCTATGGCAAAAAGTGATTTTACAGAAGGAATTAAGGTTATAGACTTCAACAGAAGGAGCATATCCTGGACTTGAGCCCTTAAAAGCAGAGAACTTACTCTGCCTGAAGGAGGGTGTGGAGAGTCAGGCAGAAATGTGGCAGAAAAAATTAGTGGGATTTGATGCCTGAGAAGGACTCCATGTGCTGTTGCTGGTTAACACAGAGGGGACAACATGACAAGAAATGCCTGTGACTTTAAGGAGCTGTCTCTTGACTGACAGCCAGGAAGGAAACAGGGACCTTAGTCATACAACCGCAAGTAACTTAGTTCTGCCAACAACCTGAATGATTTTGGAAGTGGATTCTCTCCCACAGTGTCCATATGAAAGCCCACGCTAGCCAACACTTTGATTTTGGCCTTGTGATACCCTGAGCAGAAGAATCAGCCAAATTCTCCCAATTCCCACACACTCTGACCTACAGAACTTTAGAGATGGTCAATTTGTGTTGTTTTAAGCCGAAAGCCTGTGGTAATTTGTTACGATAGTTGGAGAGAACTAATACAGGTCCCATTTCTGTTTACTTACTCAATGGCCTTGAATGTCACAGTCTTCCCTTTTCTCTTTAGCCTCATTACTTTTCCTCTTGGTCTCATCAGCATATGAAATATTATTTCTTTCATCTTAAACAAATCTCTCTTGGCTGTATTTTCTCTTCCAGCTACTGTTTTATTCCTTTTTCTCCCTATTCTTCCCTATTTATATTTCCTATCTCTCCTTAAGTTAAAACTCTGTAAGAATTTTCTCTTTTAGTACTTATATCTCCACTGCACTTTCCCTCTTCCCATTTTTCTCTTCTCACTATAATCAGGCATTTGCCCCCGCCCCGTGATACACTTAAAATTTACTTGGAAGAGCCACCAGTTGCCTACATGTTGCTAAATCCAAATGTTTAATATTAGTTTTCAAATTCCTTGACAAGCATCTGACATAAAAAATCCCTTCTTCTTTGAAATACCTTTTCATTCATCTTACAGAACCCCACAATTAGATTTTCTTCCTAACTCCCCACTTCTCCTTTTAAATTTTCTTCTTTGGTCTTTCTTCATTTTGGGGAGTTCTTAATATTGTATTGTCACAGGACCTCAGATCTCTTCTTTGTCTATACTCATTCTTTTGGTATCTTCATCTAGTCCTTAAGTGCCATATACATAGTCAACTCCCAAATTTCTCTCTCCAGCCTGGACCTCTATTCTGAAGTTCAGACTTGTCTATCTAATGCCCAATCTAATGGTATTTACATTTAGGTGTGTAATAGTCCTCTCAGTGTAACAAGTGTAAGACTGAACTCTTGGAGTGGTAAGAGGAAAAACAAAATAGGTAAAGGAGATTAACCTTCCAGCTATAAAATAAATAAGAGGTGGGCATGTAATGGTCAGCATAGGAAACAGAGTCAATAGTATTGTAACAGTTTTGTATGGTGACAGTAACTAGACATATTATGGTGACCATTTCATAATATATATATAAATATTGAATTGAATCACCATGTTGTATACCTGAAACTAATGCAATATTATGTGTCAATTATTCTTCCATTTAAAAAAGTTGAAGGTGATTCTGGCCCAATATGGAAACATAGGAAGGCTCTGAACTCACCTCTTCCATGGACATACCGCATCTATACCTATCTAAAGAGCAATTCCTCCTGAAGAAGAACTGAGGGGGTGACTGAACAGCTTCTGCACAACCAAAGAGAGATTAAATGGAGAATGACAAGAGAGATGAAGATATGGTAATGAAAGGAACCTGCACTCTTGACACTGCAAACTGCAGTGGAGAGGGATAGTACTAAGGGACCATGAACACATTCACCTGCCTTGGGGTATAGACAAAAAGCTGTGGCTGAAAAGGTCAATCAGAATATAAAGGAATCTGCTCTAGAACCCTGCCAAATGATAGGAGAGCTGCTGGAATTCTCTACAGGTCAGAGGGGCTGGTGAGCACCACAGTTTACATTCCCCTCCACCTTGATAGCATGGACAGGAGCAGGATCTGGGTGCCCTTGCCATGTGTCCCTAGCCCTCATCAGCCCAAGGCCTCCCACCAAGGTGGCACCAGTGTGACAGTTGCAGCCATCTCACCAAGGTGACTCTAAGACTGTACCACTTCAGCTCCTGATGAATTGCTGGGGACTCTCCAGTACAATGTACTCTGGTGTCTCTGGACTCATGGTGTGATTAAGCTCCAGCTGTCCCCCAAGGCATGCCCTGCACAGAGCACCCCAGGACACCTTGGCCTGCACCTTGTCTTGACTCTAGATGCCTCATACAGTCCTCTCCTGTGTGGAGAGTCCCACGAATGACCAGGCCTGCACCTGCTTTAGCTTCAACTGTCCTGCCAGATGCTCTGTGTGTCCCTGGGACACCCTGGCTGGTGCCTACCTCAGCCCTAGCCATCTTGCCAAGCTACTCTTTTCATGGAGAGTGCTGAAGCCACCCTGGCCCATGTCCACTTCAGCTACAGCCATCCTCATAGGCAGTCCCAGCATGAAGTACATGAAGTGTCCTGGGACACTTAGCCCATGCCAGCCACAGCTCTAGCCACCAAATAAAGTTACAAGGCACACATAATCTACACAGGGGATGTCTATACACAAGACCATTCTTTCAAGACTAAGAGAAATAGCTGTTCTACTTAATTCTTGGAAACAAATACAGAAAGTCAATTAAAATGAGGAGGGAGAGGAATATACTCCAAACAAAAGAACAAGACAAACCTTAGGAAGAAAAATTAAATGCAATGGAGATAACAAATTTAAGATAAATAAATTAAGATAAATAAATTAGGATAAATAAAGAGTTCAAAGTAATGGTCATAAAGTTGTTTACTGGACTGGAAAGAACAGTAGATGAACTTAGTGGTAACTTTAACAAAAAGATAGAAAATATAAAAAAGAACCAGTTAGAATTGAAGAATATGATAACTGAAATGAAAAATACACCAGGGTGAATCAAGAGTAAATTAGAGGATGAAGAAGAGTGGATAAGTGATCTGGAAGACAGGGTAATGGAAAGCACCCAAGTTGAACAACAAAAATATAAGAGTATTTAAAAAATGATGATACATCAAGGATTCTCTTGCGCAACATCAAGTGAACAAGCATTTGCATTATAGGGGCCTCAGACAAAGAGTAGAAAACTTACCTGAAGAAATAGTAGCTGAAAAATTTTCTAACCTGGAAAAAGAAACAGACATCCAGTTTCAGGAAATGCAGAGTTCCAAATAAGGTGAACCCAAGGAAGTCCTCATCATGACATATAATAATGAAAATGTCAAAGATTAAATATAAAGAAAGAATTTTGAAGGCAGCAAGAGACAAGCAACTGGTAGCATACAAGGGAAACTGCATAAGGTTGTGAACCTATTTTTTAGCAGAAACTTTGTGGGCCAGAAGAAAGTGGAATGATATATTCAAAATGCTGAAAAGAAGAAAGCCTACAACCAAGACTACTCCACCCAGCAAGATTATCATTCAGAATTGAAAGAGAGATAAAGAGTTTCCCAGACAAACAAGAGTTAAAGGAATTCATCAGCCTTACCAGAAATGTTAAAGGGATTTCCTTAAGTGGAAAGGAAAAAACCCTGATTAAAAGTAAGAAATTCATAAAAGGAAAAAATTTCATGTGTAAAAACAAACATACAGTAAAGGTAGTAGAGCAAACACTTATAAGGCTAGTATGAAGATTAAAAGACAAGGAAAATCAATTGTATCTAAAAAATTAGCTAAGGAGACTTATAAAATAAAAAGATGTAAAATATAACAACATATAAATAAAACATGGGGTAAAAATTAAGTTCTTTTAGAATGTATTCAAACTTAATTGACGATCAACTTAATATAAACTGTTATATTCTTAGGATGTTATAAATGAACCTCATGGTAACCACAAACCAAAACCTATAATAGACACAAAAAAATAAAGAGTAAGAAATCTAAGTATAGTACTAAAGAAAGTCATCAATCACAAGGAAAGTAAGAGAAGAAAAAAAGAATAGAGAAGAACTACAGAAACAACCAGAAAAAATGGACAAAATGGAAATAAGTATATACCTATTAATAATTACTTTAAATGTAAGTGGTCTAAATCTTCTAACAAAAGACATAAAGTGATGCAATGGATTTAAAGAAAGACCCTATATGCTGCCTACAGTATCACTTCAGACCTAAAAACATATACAGATTAAAAGTGAAGAGATGGAAAAAGAGTCCATGCTGATGGAAGGAAAAAATGCCAGAGCAGCAATACTTGCATCAGATAAGAAAAACTTTAAAACACTGTAGCAAGAGACAAAGAAGGGCATTACATAATGAAGTATCAATCCAACAAGTGGATATAAAAATTGTAAATATCTATGCATACAACATTGGAGCACCTAAATATATAAAGCAAATATTAGTAGACATAAGGGGAAAAATCAATAGAAATATAATAATAGAAGGGGACTTTAACGCCTCCACTTACATTATTGGATAAATCATTCAAACAGAAAAGCAACAAGGAAACAGTGGCTTTGAACGACACAGTAGACCAGATGGATTTAACAGATATTTACAGAACATTCCATCCCCAAACACCAGAATATATATATTCTTTTCAAGTGCACATGGAACATTCTCCAGAACAAATCACACATTAGGCCATGAAACCAATCTCAATAAATTTAAGAAGACTGAAATCATATAAAGCATCTTTTCTAACCATAACAGTATAAAATTAGAAATCAATTCCAATTTAAAAAAACTTGAAAAAACACAAACACATGGAGGCTAAGCAACATGCTACCAAAAAAACCAACGGGTCAATGAAGAAATCAAAGAAGAAATTTAAAAAATACATGGAGAAAAATAAAAAAGAAAACATAACAGATCAAGATCTTTGGGATGTGGTGAAAGTAGTTCCATGAGGAAAATTTAATTTGATACAGGCCTAAGTCAAGAAACAAGAAAAATCAGTCTTACAACTAAAGGAACTAGAAAAAGAACAAAGAAAGCCCAAAGTTAGTAGAAGGAAGGAAATAAAAATGGTCATATCAGAGCAGTAATAATGAAACAGAGACTTAAAAAAAAAAAAAGGACCAATGAAACCATAGCCATGACTTGTTTCTTTGAAAAGATAAACAAAATTGATAAAAGTTAGCCAGACTCATCAAGAAAAAAAGAAAGAGGACCCAAATAAAGAAAAATCAGAAATGAAAGAGAAGTAACAATTGATATCACAAAGAATTATAAGAGACTACTACAAAAAAGTCTATGCCAAAAATTTGGACAACCCAGAAGAGATGGATAAGTTCCTGGAAGCATACAGTATTCTAAAACTAGATGAAGAAGAAATACAAAATCTGAACAACTGATTACTAGTAATGAAATTGAATAGGTAATCAACAAATTCCCAACAAACGAAAGTCCAAGACCAGATGGCTTCACAGGTGAACTCTATCACACATTTAAGGAAAAGTTAATATATCTTCTCCTCAAACTATTCCAAACAATAGGAGAGGAAGGAAAGCTTCAAAATACATTATACGGGGCCAGCATTACTCTGATATCAAAACGAGACAAACACACTACCAAAAAAGAAAACTAAAGGCCATTATCAATATCCCTGATGAATATAGATGCAAAAATCCTCAACATAATATTAGTAAACCATATACATTAAAAGGATCACTCACATAATGAAGTGGGATTTATCCTGAGGATGCAAGGATTGTTCAATATTTGGAAATCAATGTGATAAACTATGTTAACAAAATGAAAGATAAAGATCATATGTTCATGTTAATGGATACAGAAAATGCATCTGATAGAATTCAACATCCACTGATGACAAAATCTCTCAACAAAGTGGGTTTAGAGGAAAATATTAGAATATAGAAAAAGCGATATATGACCAACTCACAACTAACATCATAATGGTGAAAAACTGAGAGGCTTCCGTCTAAAGTCAGAAACAAGGGAAACAAAGGCAAAAATAAATTATTGGGACTGCATGAAAATAAAAAGCTTCTGATAGTGAAGGAAACCACCATCAAAATGGAAAGGTAACCTACTGGACAGGAGAAGATATCTGTGAATGATACATCTGATAAGGGGTTAATATCCAAACTATATAAAGAACTTACACAACTCAACACCCAAAAAACCCCCACAAAATTAAAGAATGAACAGAGGACCTGAAGAGACATTTTTCCAAAGAAGACATATAGATGGTAAACAGACACATGAAAAGATGCTCAACATCATTAATTATCAGGAAAATGCAGCTCAAAACTGTAAAGACATTACCTTACACTTGTCAGAATGGCTAGACTCAAAAAGACAAGAGATAACAAGTGTTTGCCAGCATATGGAAAAAATGGAATCTTTGCGCACTGTTGTTGGGGATGCAAATTGATGCAACCACTGTGGAAAACAGTGTAGAGGTTTATAAAATAATTAACAATAGAAATACCATATAATTCCATAACTCCACTACTGGATATTTACCCAAAGAAAATGAAAACACTAATTCAAAAAGACATATGTTTATGTTTCCTGAATTATTATTTATAATGCCAAGACATGGAAGCAGTCTAAGTGTCCATTAATAGATGCATGGATAAAGGAGATATGGAATAGATATACAGTGGAATATTAGTCATAAAAAAGAGTGAAATTATGCCATTTGCAGCAACATGGATGGACCTAGAAGGTTTTATGCTAAGAAAATAAATCCAACAGTGAAAGATAAATACCATATGATTTTCATTATATGTAGAACCTAAAAAACAAATCAAATGAACAAACAGAAAAGCAGAAACAGACCTGTAAATACAGAGAATTGATGGTTCCTCAAGGGGATGGGGAATGGGCAAAATGGGTGAAGGGGAGTGGGAGATACAGGCTTCCAGTTATCAAATGAAAAAAATCACAGGGATGAATGGTACAGCCTAGGGCATATAGTCAATAGTCCCCTAAATGGTGTCGTATATTGACAGATGGTAGTGACATGTGGTGAGTATAGCATAACATATAGAGTTCTCCAATCACTCTGTTATACACCCGAAACTAAAGTAACATTGTGTGTTAACTATATCTCAATAAAAAAGAAAAAAGAAAAAAGTAGAGGTTGTATAGAAGAACCAGAAAAATACTAAAACAAATTTATTTTGACCATTTAATTCCAAATTTTCAATTTAATTAATTAAAAAAATAGGACTACTTGACTACTTCATTGAATCAATCAGTTAATCCAGTTTTCTTAGCATCTTGTATATAAAATCCTATTCTCCATTCAGCTCTTCATTTCAAAGATTACATTTGAAAGAGGACAACTGAGTTAATAATATGGAAATTCCTATCAACCATCCTAGTCAATTTAGGTGAAAGAAGCATTTTCTTCGAATATCCAGAAAACAACCTTCATTATTTTCTTACCTGGCTAAACAAGCCTGAAGAATTTTGACCTTGAGATAAGATTTTATAAAGTTACCCTTTAAATAGAACCCTACATATTCTGATGCCAAATGACAATGAACTTGTTATTTGTGGAAAGAGCTCAAGAGCCAGAACTTGCTTCAAATTCCAATTCAGCCACTTAGTCAATATGAGCTTTATGAGAAGTTATTTACTTTGTAAACCTGTTTCTCCTTCTGTAACAGGACAATTATAAAAACTGCTACCACATAGAATTAAAACAGCCATGCACAGAATTCTGGAAACAAATAAGTAATACATGAAAAGCCCTTAGTAGAGTGGTTGGGGTTTATGTAAATATTTAACTTTTCATTATTGTTGTTCCCCCATTTATGTTTGCCACAGTTGAATGCAAGAAAGACCTCCATTACCACAGAATTTATAAGATGAATGTCCCAGCAATATAACTTAATAAACTATGTAAATACTAGTTTTTGAAATTTTGTCAATATAAATTTAAATATTTATGTATTTATGTATGTATGTATGTATGTATTTGTGTTTTAAAGATTTTATTTATTTATTCATGAGAGACACAGAGAGAGAGGCAGAGACATAGGCAGAGGGAGAAGCAGGCTCCATGCAGGCAGGAAGCCCGATGTGGGACTGGATCCCGGGACTCCAAGATCACACCCTGAAGCAAAGGCAGATGTCCAACCGCTGAGCCACCCAGGTATCCCAAATTTAAATATTTAGCCACTTATTCTATATAATAGCACAATATTTGAAGAAATATTTGTTGTTTATTTTATATAATATATAAAATCATTTACCTTCTTTGAATTTTTCAGGTGATTTTTTTTTTATATTGACTTACACTCTATACCTCAAAGCAGAAATAAATCAATGGGCAAACTTTGAGAAGCTAGTTTTGTTCTGGGGCTGATCATTCATACAAATGATAGGTTATGAGCATATCAATTTAGGGTATCTGCTCTTCTAGTTTATTAGAGAATATATTCTAGAGAAGGGTATATAAAGAGAGGTCATGGGCGTATATTTTAAGATTTTCTGACAATCACAAAGAATCTGTAACAAAAATTTTCAATAATACTATGAAACTATTATGTCCTTGAAGCAACAACTGGATCCTTATAATAATATTAGCATCTCCTTGCTCCCTCCCTTTTTTCCCCTTTTTTCTTTCTTCTTTTCCTTCTTTTATCTCATTCCAAAAATATTACATTGTCTACCTCTGTACTAAATGCTCTTGGAACAAGTGAACTTTTGCTATTCATTCTTTTAGATCCATATTCTTTGTTAAATACTTTGAAAAGGCTTTATATACAGCAGATTGATAAATACTGGTTTACCACCGATGGAAATAACCAAAACTATTCAAATAAACTAATGTTCTTGTACTTGTTAATGGAATTTTCTTATTTGAATTCACTAAATTCCTCACTATGAAATGCTGAAGAAATAAAATATAGTGGAAAAACGGGAGTCTGGATAAATATTAGAAAAGAGGGTTCAAAGGAAAAGGTTGAGACATTAGTACAACCTAGTTTCTCATCCTGACTATGATGTTATCTAAGCGGGTGACCTGGGGCAGGTCACCTACCTTGTCTGGGCTCTAGTGTCATCACCTATAAAGTCTGGAGGTAGGAATTCATGATCTCTAAGGATGTTTCCAGCTGTAATGGTGTCATATACAGTCAACCTGACTATTGAAAGGAGGATATTGTACTTTGATTTATGAAACCTAATGTAATTCATTGTATTGTCTCTTTCTTCTGATGAAAGCCCCATGAGAACTGCTAATGAGGAGTCAAAGTGCTTCATTGAGTTCTATCTCAAAACTCTATTCTTTGAGCTCCTTATCTTCACATGTTAATGAACAGGTACAAGACTGAGGGAAGAGAAGCAGAGAAGCATAAAATGAGAAAATGGTAGAACAAGGAGTGTGGTTAATCTATAAACCGAAAAGCCTACAGTTGGGCAATTGGGAATGGACCATCCACTGTAGCTAATTGCACTCTAATTGGTTGTAGTTAGAAGGTTTTTTGTTTTTAAACTTTTTACAAACTGGGTTTATAAGAACTGTATTTCAGGACATGGGAAGAGGATTGTTATGTGCCTTATACGTTTTTTTTTGTACTAGAATCCATAGTATATAAGGATTATTTAGGGGCTAATTTTTCCTCCCCTTTATTTGTTCTATACATTCAATTTGGATGAAATCTTCTCAGAGGAAGCGTCAGACTTTTTATATGCTTCAGAAAATGCATTGTGTGTGTGTGTGTGTGTGTGTGTGTGGCTATGCAGAAATAAGTTAGAAACTAGTAACACAGAACAAAGTGGGAAAGTGAATTAAGTAAAAGAGTTTTCATTTCAGAGCATGTACTTAGGAATCTAAAAATGCATTTTTTATTTAATGAGTATAATGACATGTATTATAAGCACACTGCGGTTTCAAAATAGTACAACATTTGAATCTGTAAAAAAAATGATATTATATAGCACCTGACATGCAATGGGTAAATGAATGAATGAATGGGGGTAAAAGAGAGAATGATGGGAAGGTCACCTTCTATTAGAGTCAACCTAGTGACTAAATTAACGACTGACCATAAAATGTAAAATTCCCCATTACAGAGCAATAAATATGCTCTGTAATCATGTTGCCACCAAGGGTCTTGAGGTCTGAATTTTGTCTACTAAGCACAATAAATTTATTTGGTAGCGATTTGTTTTTCTCCTTTTTAAATAACAAAGACATAGAATAGCAGTATTGACAGAAGTGATTGCATGTTAGATTCATTACATAGTCGGGTCATAGAGCAGAAGAGTGGTTAAGATCATGGATTTGTAATGAAGGGCCATGGACTCTTAACCACATTGCCTTGGTTGAGACCCCTGTTCATTAGCGGTGTGGCCTGAGGTAAATTTTTACAAACTGTTTTATGTCTTAATTTCCTCATCCTAAAAAGTGGGATAACAACTGGGGCCAACTTCATAATGTTGATTTGAATGAATCCATGAAAAGCACCCAGAACAGTGTCTAGAGCATAGGGAGCACTCTGCATGATGTAACCTGAGTGCTCACCAGACTATTCCCAATACTCTGAGGAGCACACCACAGCCAGCGTGATGCCCGATTCACAGATGAGAAAATTGAGGCCTGCTGAGATTAAAATTCACCCAATTTAACAAAGACTGTTCAGGTCTAGACCTAAGTCTTGTTCCTTTCCTCTGGTCTCTCTCTCCCTCCTCCTTTAGTTTGCCTTTTCTCTACAACAGCGGTCCTGATCAGCAAGAGATAACCGGTGCTGCCACATCACGTTAATGTAATTCCAGGCAAATCAAAGGTGCCTGACATTTCAATTAGCCTGTGCAACTTTATTGAAAGCGAACTTGCAATTTCTGTTTAACTCTCAGAAATATTGGAAATGGCTTAAGGAACTCCTGCCCTTCTTTCAGATGAGGACCACTGTGACGCGTGGTTTACATGAAAGAGAGCTTTTCCCACGTGCCATCTCATGATTCTTAACATTCCCATTTTAGTTAAATCATTTAAATATTGTCATAAAGAAGATTATAAGGGAGAGGAAATCAGGGTCTTGTTGATTTTTTAATGGAGAGTTCTTGATTTAATGATTTTCCAAATATTAAGATATCAACTGCCTTGAGGGGCTACAAAGAAAAATTTTTGCACATGCTGACTTATTTCATATGAAGCCCGGGACACTCATTCTTTCTGTTTCTGTTTCAGAAGAAAAGAGCATGAGCACCAGGGCCACAGCTAGACCTAACATTAATGCTGAGGTTTATAATCCATTCTCTGCTTCTTCTGGCTGCTGCTGTTAAGAAGGCGCAGGCTGGGCAGGCTCCAGGGCCACACACAGACAGCCTTCAGATGTGACAGTATCTTTTCTGGAGCAAAGAGAGACACACCCTCAAAGAGGGAGGGAGGCCAGAAATGAAGCAAAGCCATAGAATAGTCCTCATTATCCTAACCACCCACAGCACCAGGAAATGGCGACTCAAGTCTTGGCTGAAGACATATGAAGGCAAAGGCTGAATGATGGATAAGCCCCATGAAGTCAAAGCATGGTGACTTGAAGAATATAAATACAATTTTTTTTTTTTTAAGTAGAACCTACTTATTCATGTGTCTGACTTTTGGGAATGGTACTGCATCAACCGCTCACCACATGTTCTGTGCTTTAAGAATTAAACACCCTGAGGAGCACCAACCTGGTCTAAACTCCTGGGCCTTCTTCATGCCCAGGCAGGCGCTCTTCTTTCCACCTTCACCTTCCTGAGACTCTTCCTCCTCCTACTGCTGTCTTCAGTATTGTTGTTTCCCTTTACTTCTTCTCTCCTCACCTCTGTCCCCACTACCTTTGGGATGATGCTTGCTTTCCCCTTAGTTTGGCCAAACACTTTCACTTTTGTCTTTAAAAAGTTTTAGGGCTGCCTGGGTGGCTCAGTGGTTGAGCATCTGCCTTTGGCCTAGGTCATGATCCCAGGGTCCTGAGATCGAGTCTTGCATTAGGTTCCCCGTAGAGAGCCTACTTCTCCCTCTGTCTATGTCTTTGCCTCTCTCTCTCTCTCTGTGTCTCTCATGAATAAATAAATAAAATCTTAAGAAAAATCAAAATAAAAATAAAAAGTTTTAAGGTTTCACTTCTTCCTTGGGGAATCTCTCACCACTGAGTGAAATGACATGGCCATCCCCACCTCTTGAGTACCTCACTCTTAGCTTCCTAAGGAACAGCCTGGCCTTGCCCTGTCCTCACTGGGGGCGGGGGGGGGGGCTGCCTTTGTGGTTAGCAGCCCTGTTTCCCATGCAGCTCCTGCTGGGAGGGAGACACTGGTCTCTGCAGATGCCCCAGGATAACTTTCCTGTCTCTGAGTAGTAGGCTAACATGCAGGTCCCCGGTAAATATAAAACTATTCGTTTACACTGAAGCTGTTGGTGCTCCTTCAATACCAAAGAATTCAGAGTCTAAGATAGTCCTGCTGCATATCTGAGTAAACACGTGAACTGGTGGTGATCAAGTGCAGTGGTTGGAAGGATATGAGGATGGCTCCCATTCTGTGCAGTTTCACTGAGGGTTGGTACTACTGGGCAGAAAACAAATTCTTAACCCCCAATGTCAGTGCCAATGGCATTCACTAAATAGCTTGATTTTAGTTGCCACCTTCCCAATGGCTGTCATTCTCTGGCTATAAAAATTTTAGAATATTTTTTATTTTTTACTGACTTTTTTTTTTTTTTTTAACAGAGCCTTAAGGTTTTTGGAGTCAACATACTACATGAAGCTACTAAGTCAATCAAAATGGCAACACAACCTTATGGAGTATTTTTATTAGCCGTATAGTTCATTTTTCCCTCAAGTTCTATATGACCTGAGGTGAAATCTGGAAAGTTTTTCCTTTTTTTAAAAAAATATTTTATTTATTTATTCATGAGAAACACACAGAGAGAGGGGGTGTGGGGCAGAGACACAGGCAGAGGGAAAAGCAGGCTCCATGTAGGGAGCCTGATGAGGGACTCGATCCTGGGTCTCCAGGATCAGGCCCTGGGCCAAAGGCGGTGCTAAACTGCTGAGCCACCGGGCTGCCCCCATTTTTATTTTTTAAATATAACATAAAAATAGACCATGTTCATGGTAAAGTCAAACAAACAAAAATAAACTGTTCATAAGAAGGGAGATGAAACCTAAATGGTTCCCTCCAGCCTCTTCCCCAGAGCAGTGGTCCTCAGCTGCGGATAGTTTTGCCTTCCAGGGGACATTTGGCAATTTCTAGCGACATTTCTGGTTGTCACAATGGAGAGGAGGCGGTGTTGCTACTGGCATTTAGCAGAGGGGTACAGAGTTGCTGCTAAACATCCTACAGTGCACAGGACAGCCTCCTCAGCAACAGTTACTCAGCCCCAGGTGTCATTACTGAGGTACTGAGGTACTCTGGCTGAGAGTGGGGACTATTAGCTATGCTTTACATATTTTCTGGAAAGTGTAAAATATACATCTCTATTTTTTTCATTTTTCTTTAAAGATTTTATTTTATTATTTATTTGACAGAGAGAGAGCACAGAGGGAGGGTGAGAACTGACTCCCTGTTGAGCAGAGAGCCAGATGCAGGGCTAGATCCCAGGACCCCGAGATCATGACCTGAGTCAAAGGCAGATGCTTAACCAACTGAATCACCCAGTTGCCCCTCATTTTTTTTGTACACAAATGGACTGAGTGTATCCCCAATAATCGGAAACCTGCTTTTTTCACTCAACAATGTCTCAGTTATTTGTACATATTGACATGTACATTTTACCTCATTATTTTAAACTGTTAAATAGTTTTCAGTTGGCTCATTATACCATAAAATATTTAACTAGCTCTCAAAAATAGACAATTTGGTTGTCTTCATTTTTCTTCATTATAAAGGAATCTACCAGCAAGGATTTGAAAGAGAAAGAGAAACTATACAAAAGGCTGGATTTTCCACGGTGCTTTCGCTTACTTTACTTTTACTCAAAATCTGACTTAGAGGTTAAAGTCACAATGAGAGAGTGAATCAGTGTCTGCTTTCCAAACCCCAGTTTTCCCTTGACTATATCACACAGGAGTGTGGGAGGAGGAAATAAGAGCGACTGTTTTTTTTTTTTTTTTTTTTTTTTTTACCACACCATGATGGAGTTTCTCCAATAGACATTTCTAATGTCTGGCTCAGAAGCCAGCAAATCAAGGCAGCTGTGGAAATGTTAGGCTTAGGGGGCTCGCCGTATCTGAATTACATCCAAAACTTTTTAAAGAACCCGGATTAGGTTTAAAATATGCTAGAGATTTAGGCTGTCCCTTAGGTTACTCAAGAAGCAACCACTTCAAAGACTCACTAAGTTTTTTTTCCCCTCTTTTTTCTTTCTGAAAGGGATCCAGGAGTTCAGTCAGTTGACATCTTTTGCTGCCTTCCTGTGTCTACTTTCACTTTGGATTATAAAATTGGGGCTTGTGCATGTTACACCTCGAATCCAACCTACACAGTATTGCTATTGTTTGTATAGGGATGTTCACATTGATCATTTAAGGTAAATGGTATTTTCATGACCCCAAAGAGGAGGCTCTGACAAGGAAAACACTATGCAATGATTTCCACTTTGCAAGAACATAACTGACCCCAAGTGAAGTATGTTTTAACTCTTAAACTATGTGGACTTACCTATTTCATCTCACTTCAAGCAGCATTAATTTGACTTTCTTTTGAATTTGTCTCTGCTACTTGGGTGAAAACTGGCCAAAGTTCATAACTGAAGAAATTGCTCTAAAAGAAGAAACAACTGCTTTAAGAAACGCTTGCTTCCCACCTATAGGGGTTATAACATTTCTTTGTTAAAGCACAACCACAAAATGCTTATGAATGCTGCTTTCCATTGTCCCTTCCTTTAAGTATATTTATATCAGTTGTATGCCTTAACCTGTTATATATCCTTTCTTTAACCTTGCTGCTCTTCACCCAATAGGCAATAGGCAATAGGCAGTCATCCCCATATAAACAGCTTCCTGCTTTTTCCATAGAGATAAAAATAAAAGAGTAAAAATGACCAACTGTCTTGTAAGGCCTCAAATATAAACAGGATTATTTTTAAGGGCTCTCATAGAAACACCTGGAAGTGGCCATAGGTTGTAAAGGGCTGGTACTAGAATCCCTGCTTCCCTGGTTTATGATTTTGCCTTGCATTCCCTACAGGCTTTCCCATGAATAAAATGAAAGGCCACATGTGAAGTGTAAGCAGAGTCCAAAAGTCAGTTATGTTCCTCTGATAATGATTGACTAGGTGACTGAGTCATTCACTCATTTCTTCTATCCGATAAAGTTATTTGACATGAAGGACAAGTGACAAAGTTTTTTTATCTTCTCAGGAGCCAGACACTATCACAACAGGGCCAGAGCCAAGTCTACATGCAATGGTGTCTCCATCAATCTTTTGTGAGGGTGCACTTTTAAGGGCTTAGCTGTTGAAAGATAATCAGAAGGGGAAGTGCATCATTGTGTAGGTAGCAGAGTGAATGGGCAAAAAGGGAGTTAACCCAAGAAGACCTGTTGGAAGAGAATAGGAATCTGGTAGATCTTGTCTTCAGTTGGTCTATGAACTTTCCTTACCTCTGAACAACTTCATGTTTTAGATGCCACAGCAGAAGTTTCACAAGGTAAGAATACTGTTTAAGGATGGCTAATAAAGAATTCTTCTTCTTCTCATTTTTGAATCCCTTTTTTTGGAGACTAAACTTTCAGGAAGATTCTCGATTGGGGACACACAACAACACTCAATCATTCCTTGCTCCTGCTCCACTGCCATGCTGTTTTCTCTCATCTTTTGCAGCTGACTTTTCTCACAGAGTAATTGGAGGATTATGACAATACTGTATAGGAATATTATCTAAAAAGTATTTGTATTTGTTGTATTTCACAATCCTTAGGTGATATTAAACAGCTTGAGTGATAGGACATTCTCTCCCCAAAGTTCTATACCATAGTTTACAATGGTGCCTTGTACACGAGTTAGCCTCATTAAAATTAATGTCTTTAAGTTTTGGAGAATGGTAAGAATGAAGAACAAAAAGTTTAACCCTTGTCCTTCTTCTTGCCATCACAGCATCATAAAAAAAGAATGAAAGAAGAAAAAGAATCTCTTCATTCTTCACTTGAGTGCTAAGTGAACTGAGTTCTTAATAAAACAAAACAAAACAAAACAGAAAATAACTTACTTGTGCAATACAGGTTTTTAAGTTTACATGCCTAGAGAGCTGCATAAAAATAGTACAGAGCTGAATCTTCCAGGGAAGTTATTTTTTTCTAACAGAACAATTACTGAAAATTGGGACTGAAATTATAGTTTGCACATTGTAGTGCACTGAAATTCCCTCCTACTTGACTCTAAAAAGCATTGTACTATATCCAATTGTGAGAATGGAATAAAATTACCACAGGAGATATCATTTCTGATATCATTCTTAAACCAAAATGCTGCCTGTTACACATGGAAACTCCATGAATGGGGAAAAGTAGGAAAGCAGGGTGGTAGCTGAGTCAATGCTTTATGGATTATGACCTTTCTTAATGGAAAGGGACAAATTTTCCATTTTTTGGGTATGCATTAAAAATATGTGTATATGTATTATACATATAAATCTATATATTGTATTTTTATAAATTTACTATCATATAAAAGCTGTATCACAATGACACATTCCTACAAAATTTTATTTATCTATTTAATTTATTTTTAAAATATTTTATTTATTTATTCATGAGAGACACATAGAGAGAGGCAGAGGGAGAGAAGCAGGCTCCTCACAGGGAGCCTGATGTGGGACTTGATCCCTGGACTGGGATCACGCCCTGAGCCAAAGGCAGATGCTCAACCACTGAGCCACCCAGGTGACCCTCCTACAACATTTTAGAATAAAAAACTTCTGAATCAAAGGGAGCTTAAAAAGAAATCACTTTTTCCCCCAGTCAGACCAAATTTTCCATTATCATGAACCGGTTACTTATTTATTTTTAAAGATTTATTCATTTATTTTAGAGAGAGAGAGAGAGAGTGAGCCCATGCATGAATTGGGGGAGGGGCAAAGGAAGAGGGAGAGAGAATCTCAAGCAGAATCCCTGCTGAGCACAGAGCCCAACTTGGGGCTCGATCCCAGGACCCCAATATTATAACATGAGCTGAAATAAAAACTTGGCCATTGACTGAGCCACCCAGGTGCCCCTTGAACCAGTTATTTATAAACACAATTACTAGTGATGTCCTGGAAAAGCAATTTACGGGAATTCAAATTAGTTTATGAAAAATGACCCTCAATTTATTACATACTCCCTGAAACTATTAGCAACTTGCTTTTCCTTAATATGCAAATGTCTCTGTCTCTCAGATTTTTCCATAACCATTTTTCTTTTGTTCTAACAGCTCACTTATTTTCCTACTTTCAAAAGGAGCTAATGTGAGTACATTCTCTCTCTCTCTGAATGTCATACATTTTTTATATTTGGTTCATTTTTTGTAAGCTTTCATAAAATTCTGTGCAGGTATTACTCACTTCTTGATTTACTGATGTGGTTTAATATACACTTTTCCAAGTTAATGTTGTCAGTAATGGGCCAAACTAGCAGATGCCTCCTGATAAATGATCTTTTTTTGTGTGGCATTTCTGCCAAAAGTACATATCTTGACTCTAATTATGAAGAAATATCAGATAAACCTAATCTGAGGAACACTATACATTTTTAAAATAACAGTAAAACACAAAACGAAGGCCAAGTAACTATTCCAGACTAAAGGATACTAAGAGACATGAGTATTACACGAAGTGGGCAATCCAGGATCAGATCTTGGATTTGAGGGACCAAAAAAAAGTTATAAAGGATATTTTATTGAGACAACTGGCACATCTGAAGGTGGGCTATAGATTAGGCATTTGTATCCATATTAAACTTTCTGATTTCAATAATTACACTGTGGTTACATAAGAGAACATCTCCATTCCTAGAAATTATATGCTCAAGTGTTTAAGTGCAAAGGATCATGATGCCTATGATGTGCTCTCAAATGATTTGTAAAAATTATATATATATGTATATATGTATATATATATATATTTTATACAATGAGAGAGAGAGAGACTTTACAAAGTGGGTAAATGTAACAAATATTAAGCCTGTATAAAGTGGTACACTGAACATAATATCTTTGTAACTTTTCTAAGTTTGGAATAAAAATATGAAGTGTGAAAATAAAAACTTAGTGAAATGAGTAATAAACGTGCCCATTATTTTATTATATTATTCATCATTCTTAGGGCATAACTTGGGGCTTACTGCTGTGGGCAATAATAATCCTTCTGTTCAGATTTTTCTTTTCTAGATCCGTTCTTGGGGTCCACATCACAAATCACAAGAGCACCAACTTTCCCAAAGCCTCCTGCTATAATTAATGAGGAAACTGGTGCAGTGTTAATTTTGAATAAAAAAGATGTGGGTTGAATGACAGCACCAGCTGATGGGAGGCATTAATACTGTTTGATTCCATGCAGGCAGAAGACATCCAGCTGTGGGGGCCAGGGAGGCCCAGAGGAGAAAAATTTGAAAATGAGAAGTTTTATACAATGCTTGCAGTCTGGAAAATAAGGAATACTAATTATTTTTCAACAATTTTGGAAGCAAAATTAAGTCTTAGCAATAGCATGGAAATCAGAGTAGAAAAGAGAAGCATAAGAAATATTACAATTCATTTCTTTTAGCCATGGTCTTTTATGTTATTCTTTAGCTTTTTCTGTCCTTTATATTCAATGCAATTCTGTTCAATGCAATTCTCTTTATATTTCATTTATGGTCAAAGAACAAAGTCTGGCCTTTTTGACACATTAAGGTGTAATACAGTACATATTATATCCTTCAAATACATTTGTTCAACCTACTGTACACAAGCCACTGAACTAGATCCTAACAGACTCCAAAGGTACACAGACTAATAATATAAAATCTGTATTTTGCAGGAACAAACAGGGTGAAGTTCAGAGTGGAGAGGACAAACAATTACACAGGTTAGGAGAAGATTAAAATTCTGTGTATTAGATCAAGTGTTGTGAAGAGCACATGGTGCTCTGGGAACCAACAGAAGGGGCATTTGGAAAGGAGCATGACCAGGGAAAAACAGGAGAGGTTTAGGTCTGGGGCCGAGGAAGGAGAAATCCAAGAAGTAGAGAACGGTAGGTATTTCTCCACTTTCCACTTTGCTGAACCCTTGGTAGGTATAATCAAGGATCTGGGATTATTATATTACTATATCTGCCATTTGAGTTCTAAGCCCATCTTTGTGTAGTTTCTGAGGTCTTGACAGGCTTACCCCAGGGTTTTTCTGGGTCTGCTGCTTGGTCTAACTTTTTGTCTCATGGCATCCACACCTGCTGCCCTGCTGGGGTTCCTAGGACATTTTGGGGCATCAGTCTAGTCTGATTAAGGAACTATCCCTTTCTAATTATAGGTAACTTCTAATGAGTGTGGCCTTCGTTATCCCGGGGCTAGCTGAAGCATCCGTGTGTTAAGATGTCACAGTGTACTTTCCCCGGGCGGACCCACCACGTAGGAGGGGCCCTGCCATCATCTCTTTAATATTGCCTTTTCAACTTTTTTTGAACTCTGGTAGAAAATATGATAGACCTTGCCTTATTCATATTGTCTCTTAAGCTCTTTTTGATATTTTTCTTTTTTACTCCAATAGCTGATTTTAGGATAGTTTCCTTGGATAGATCCTCTAGTTTACCATTTTTCTTTTCAGTTTTATCTATTCTCTTTACTATCTTCACTGGGTTTTTTATTTCTAAGCCTTCTATTTGAGTTTTTGAAAATATACTCTTCCTCCCTTACAGTTTCATGCCCCTGGCTATTTTCAAGTTCTTCTTTCATTACTTTATGATTGCAAACATAATTATGCCATATTCTGCATCTAAAAATTCCAATATTTGAAGTCTTTGTGGTTATTTTCTGCTGTATTTTTGTTTTGGTTGACTCTATTTTATAGTTTCCTTGGATATTTGTGACTCTTTTATTAGAAGCTTATGTTCTTTTTAACTGTGGAATTTCATTAATGTCCAGATTGAAGTAATGTTCCTCTGATGAAAGTTTGTATTTACTTTTTTCAGTCATTTCCACATACTCTTTAACTGGACCACTTTAAATAAAATTTCTAGGCTAAAAGTTCTGAATCACATGGGTAGGTGAATTTGAACTTCAATGGTGTAGATTCTCAATATGTTATCTTCTTTAATTTCTCCTTCCCCTCTTCTTCTTCCCCTTCTCCCTGTTCCTCCTCTTCCTCCTCCTCCTCCTCTTCTTCTTCTTCCTTCTCATCCTCTTCTTCTTCCTCTTTCTCCTCCTCCTCTACTTCCTCCTTCTTCTTCTTTTTGCTTTGTTCTACAGTAGGGATAGGCAAATTTTTGTGCTGTCCATTTCCACAATGTGTTTATTTTTCATTTATCTTAAGGCTAAGAATGTGTAGCTCTTTAACATCTCAGCACTATGTGGACATAACTTCTGACATTTTCCCACCTTGGGCATGTATTATTCTTCTGTCCTCTACACCCTATGTGGCTGTCATGGTGGAAACTCGAGGTTTCAATGCTTAGTTCAACCCCTCAGAGAGAAATCTGGCTTTGGCCCTTGTTTAATTCCTTGGTTTCTTCTTTCACTTTAATTTTGGCCTTGGTGGATTCTGTTCATTTGTGCCAGTTTAGCAATGCAATTAAAGATGCATTTTTTTTCTTAATTTAACATTTTAGTCATTTTCATTGGCAGGGTCCTTCAAAATATCTGGTCTATAATAGTGCCAGAAACCAAAGTTGGCTCTAAGCTGTCTAGCAGGCAATGAGAAGAGGGAAATCTAATCAATTACATGGTCACAGGGGCCAGGAGAAAAATGGTTCTCAGTTGCTTTGGAGCGATACAACAATTTTTGGCGCCAATGCCAGACTGGGATTTTTCTCAGCAGCCATTCTAACAGGCACCATGGTCTTTCCTGTTGCTTCGACGGTCCAGGATGCTGCTCTATCCGTCTTTGGAACTGAGGTCCTTCAGAGTGCCAGCGCTGGGTGGGTGTGTGGCAGTGAAGATGATCCAGGAAGATAAATTACTCTTTCCACTTAGTGTTATACTCATTAAAATGGGTCCCAAACTGATGTAGCTTTCCCAAGAGGCTGCTGAATCATCATGCCTATGCTTACAGTTTCTTAGACGTGCTCAGACAGATTGGAATCTCTTGCAGTCAGGCACAGAAGATAATTTTTTACTCAAGCAGCACAGAGTTGGCCTCTAAATGACATGGGTGGAATGGGTCTAACACTCTAGTAAAACTGAGTCATAGCATCTTTTACAGCCTTTTTTATGGCGTGGTCCAACCATCTAAAGACATGTCTCTAGATAAGCAGAAATCAAAGATCAAAATGTTTTGCAATTAAAGAGTATCTTTTGTAATTGTTAGCTATTGTAGGTTTTATACCCTGTTCTAGTTATATTTGAGTGTAGTTTGCTGGTAATTAAAGTGTATAAAGTGAAAGACTACTTACCTGGTTAGATGCAGTCTGTTAAGATTAAAGAAGTTAACTATTAGTTACATCAAAATTTTGACAGTGGTGAATGATATTTGGCTAGACTTGTTTTCTAGGTTAGTGAACAGATTATATGGCAAATGGAATCCTAGATTTCTATTTCAATTTAAATGAAAAAATGTGGAAATATTAATAAAAAATTATTTGTAAGGCAATGCCAGGTGAATCTCCTTTTGAGAACAACACTAAAAACATAGTTATTTAAAGCTTTTATACCTGGGAGAGTTGGGAGGGAAAAACTTTATTATAAAGTAAGAAAGATTCAGTGAATTGGTAATAGCAATTATGAAGAAGGGATTTATGGGGTGGGAATAAGCTTCAGTCAAAGGAGAAATGACTGCCTTGCAATTTTAGCTGGATTTTAGGAAAGAAACAAAGGGTTGAAAGCAATCGTATGAGTCCCCTTATCTTGCACAGTGGAAGAGAACTAACGTTCTTGTCATATCTCAGAAATAATAAAAATACTATGAGGATTCCATGAAGTGAATTTGAAAATCTGTGAAATAAGCCATTCCTTATTGGATGGGACCCCTGCTGAAGAAAAGCCTTTCACAACAGATGGTGATTCTGGCCACATTGTGAGTTTAGCAAAAGTTCTTATTGATTCCTGAAACTGTTGGGTTCAGTAAACTTACTCAATTATACTCTTTGTCTTCATTTTTCACCCAGCTATTGTTTTCTCTCTCTTATAGCATGGATGAGAATAGTAACTTTAAATTTATAGATAAGTCCTTTGTTTTTCATTTGTTTCTATGGTTGTTTTACTGGTTTCTAACCATTTTGTCCTGTCTTAGGCAAGTTCTCCACAATGGCAGGCACCAAGGTGACACAGCAGGTAGAGTGTATAGATTCCCACCTTTACTTCGTAAGCAGGAAATTACTCTTCTCGGGTCCAAGGATTTCTTTTCCTCCACACTCCCTCAAAAATAAGAAATCCTGTTTTGCCAGCTTGAAGAGCTCTGTTCCTAAGCACTAGAGGTCAATGTGAATGTTCAAGCTCTTGAGCAAATTCTACATCTACAATTTTTTCAAAATTTAGAGAAAGAGCTTGAAAAATAACTATTTCCTTTCTCATCTCCACTCAGCTGGAACTGAATCAGTCCCTATAATATTACCACATTGGTTTCTCACTGACCATTTTCACATGAACTTGGAAAGTACATAAAGAAATAATTGTTGACCCCAAGACACTTTAAACTATGATTGGAGAATAATCACCCACTTTAAAGGTATGAATGGCTTTTAGTTTTGAACCTCAATGTTTATGTTATTTTAAAAGGGGGAAGCTTATCCCCCTTATCCTCAAAAGCATGTTCTGTAAATTTCAAAATTAAATGGAAATACTATTTTAAATTTATGAAGTAAAACGATGTGGAGTTCCTCATTCACTTATTCATGCAAGTGATGAAATTTCACTAGGTGGCAGTTTATTTTTCCCCTTTATAATCTAAGTGAGCATTCCTTGCCCCCTTGTACTTCCTCCCCACAACCCCTGGCAAGATTTGGGTATAAAGCATCAAGATTTACCTGACTCATTTTTCTATTTAAGTATTATAGTCTCTAAATTTATGATGTCATATAATTCACATGATCTTAGGGTTTTCAGAAAATGTCAAGGCCCTTATGCACATAGGAAATACAATATACAAATGACCACTCATGCATTGGTTCAGGTGTAAGTGCTCTTTCAGTGCTGATTGGTTTAAAAGTCTTCACAAATGGGGGTGCCTGGGTGGCTCAGTTGGTTTAGCTCAGGTCATGATGTCACGGTCATGGGATCAAGCTCTGCCTCAGGCTTGGTGCTCAGTGTGCAGTCTGCTTGTCTTTCTTCCTCTGCTCCTCCCTCTGCTTATGCTCTTTCTCTCTCTCTCTCTTTCAAATAAATAAATAAATAAATCATAAATAAATAAATAAATAAATAAATAAATGTCTTCACAAGTGAAAAATGTATAAAAAACCTATAGGATCAAATGCTCTTTACTGGGATAATCTTTCCTACGTTGTGGAAATCCTTTCTCTAGGATCTATAGTTTGATCAGGAGGGTAGAAATGGTGCAGCGGTTGGTGGAAGCCATAGCTTTTGTCTGCTTAGCATCGTTCCCCATCCTCCTCCTTCTATGCCATCCCCATTCTTAGGGGCCAGGCGGTGATGTCAATCAGAATGGTCTGTCCCCACTTAGTGGGTAAGCACGTGATCAAGGCTGGCTATTGGAGTGCCAAGGATTAATTCAGGAATGTGCATGTGACTCAAGAAAGATAAATTAGTGTCTTTTCTGAGATTGATACAGGGTTTTAATGGGTGGGGAACATATAATTCCACTGTGGTTGCTAAGCAGGGCAAATGTACATCTGGGGCTGTTGAACGCCATTGTGTCTGACACACACAGGAAAAGCCTGTCTATGAAATAACAAGTGGAGATAAGCATATGGAAAGGTGGAGAAGGAGAAAGGCAGAACTCTAAGCACATTGGTTAGCTGTGGATCCACCCATAATTACAGATATATCTATTTTTGACTTGCCGAACACACAGACAGTACATTCTCCCTTTTTGTAAGCCAGTTTGAGTAGGGTTTCTAACATGTCTAACCAAAAAGGGTCTTAACCAATGGAGTCCCTATTACAGACCTTCTGTCTGCATTTCTACTAAGATCTTTCTATCACTCTCTTTATCTCTTTTTGTACACTCTGACCAACAACCGCATAAGATATTTTGGAGTTTTTATGCTAATCTAAGCAAATTTTCCAGGACACAAAGAATGATTTCACAGTGCAATTCAAATATAAATTCCCCATTGAGAAAATACAGAGATGTTTGTAGTTGCCCATGGCCTTGTGCAATGACTTTGGGTGTAATGCATTTATTACTGTTACTGTTGGGTAGAGCTGCAGGCACCCTGGGAGTTAACCTGTGGGACAATGCAAAGAGGAGCATATATTCTTTCAAGGCACTTGTAGCTGTCATTTTATTTTTTGAGAGTTATGAATGGAGGTATTGTTGCAAACAGCTGTACTGTGAAGGCATGTAAGCCAGCTATTACTGCCTGTGGTGTCTGTACTCAAAATATTGCAAACACTGAAATTATGATTTACAGAGGTGAAAACTGTAAGCTTTATAAGATCCAGCATGCCTGGCTCTGTCTCTTTGTATTATTGGACAGATTCTTTTGTAATGGTTCTAAAGCTGAGTGCTTGTAATCCCAATTAATTCAAAAGAGATGGCCAGAATATATCACAGAACTCATAATAACATGTTAATTAGGAAAGCAATATGGTAACACCCATGTTATTTTTAATATATTTAATTATTTCTCAATATATTATATTAAACCTATATTACGGAACATAATATGAAGTCTTAGAAAATAGTAAAATAATTTTGAAATGTCACAAAGCTTAGAAGATGATGAATTTGGTTGAATTAAATTGAAATGACAAATATATTTTGGAACTGGGAAAAAAATAATTTTATGTTTCCTAGAAGAAGTCTCTGATATATTGTCTGACAATTCACTTCCTTCCAGTAAAAAACCATCCTTAATACCTTTAGATCTATTGTCACACCAGTTCTGTTGACTAATCTCTGCTAAAGCTCCTTCTTATTTTGTCCAAGTCACGATGTCATCCTACACCTAGATCAAACTCTCCCTGATACAGAAATTCAGTAATTGGCTTGCCCTCTTAGCATGGTAAATCCCATGCCATTTCACTTCTTTTGGTTCTTGGGCTAATTGAGAGTTATTTCCAGAATATTTGCCAAAGAAAATTTCCCAGTTAGTTTATGAGTTAACAGAAGATAAGACTGCAATTTGTATGCAGAGCATTGTCCAGATATTATTGTGTTAATCTAAATCTTTGACTTAAAAAATTTTAAAGATGGCTGAATTTTTTTTTTTTTTTTGAAAGGAAAGCATCTCAGAGTTCAACTAGGAAAATATTCTCTATTCACAGGTGCCTCAGTTAGGATGCATTGGGTTGCATGTAACACAAAACTGATTCAAACTGTCTTAGTAAAAATGGGAATTCTGGGGCTCACAGCACTGAATATTCTAGGTGACAGAGGACTTTCTCCAGAGCTCAGGCTCTGGAGTAGGCCCAGGTCTCTAATAGGCTAAGCACTCTGTCATGACAGATTTGTGGAAACACTGTGGTTATCTAGCGGGATATGAGAGAGAGAATCCAAGTGTCTTGACCTGGTCACGTACTAAGCAGCAAAGCGGCATCTGGAACCTAGCTCAGCATCATTTGTCTGTCAATAAACGTATGTGAACTATTGTATAACTTCATAGGCTAAGCACTCTGTCATGACAGATTTGTGGAAACACTGTGGTTATCTAGTGCCATCTTTACCAGTGTGCTCTGAAATGGACTATATAAAAGACATGGGGTGCCGGGAAGGAAATTGCAGATCCCGGGTCCCCATCCAGGATTTGCTGAATCAGAGTTGTAGGGGTAGGACTCAGAAACTTGCCTATTAAATATGTCTCCTTAGCAAATGTCTTGCACACTAAAACATTGCATACATTGTTGTGCAACCCATAAGCTGTATGGTTAACAAACATTCCAAAACTTCTTTACCATGTCTGCATCTTGGACTGTATTTGGAAATATTTTCTATGACATTTCTTTATATTGACCTTCTGGTTAAGATTATAATTATTCCTAAACAATAATCCAGTCATTAACTCCGTTAAGAGGATTATAAGGACCTGGGCCTGCTAAACTTATCAGGTAAAGAGGAAAATCTGCAGAAGACTGATTGGCACAGCTGAAAACCATCTCTGTGCTACGCTCTGAAGGAGTGTCAGCGCGTGCAAAATGGTGACGTTAGGACTAGCAGGAAAAATATAAATATATTTGCTATGACAAATAGCATCAAATAAAGCATGCTATTACCCATTTATATATATTATTTACTTTTCAGGACTCTTCTAAATTGTCTAGAGAATATGATTGATACCTTAACAACGTGCTTAATTTGTGACACTAGGATAGTAAAAGTAGGGTGTTGACAGCAACTATTGAAAGTCATATGGATGCTGATTGTGACTTACAATAAAAAGTACAACATTCACCGTGCTGCCTTATTGGACCCTTGTTTTTGCCTGACAGCACAGATCCCAAAACAGATTTTCCACTAGCTTCCTAGAAATGACCTAGACAGAACCTGCCATCCCATCTCCCTCATAGCTTCCCCTAAAAGTCCAAGATGACTTTTGCCACCTTATAAGCAGCGTTTTTTGGACTCCTACAGGCAGCTGATTATCAGCATTGCTTTTAGTAAATAGTGCTTATAGAGAAATGGTGAAATTAAGAAAATTGCCACAGTAAATCTGGTGGTTTTTTTCATTACACTTCTTACAATGCTATAGATTCTGAGATGTGATATTGAACTACTGTCTATTTAGGAAGTCGGCATAATTTTTATGTGCTGCCTGAGGAGAGAATAATGTAAATAGAGTGGGGAAATAAAATTCTATAAACAACAGTGATTTGAAATAAAATATCAGGGGCACCTGGCTGGCTCAGTTGGTAGAGCGTGCAACTCTTGATCTTGGGGTTGTAAATTTGAGCCCCATGTTGGGTGTAGAGAGTACTTAAAAATAAAATCTTAAACAAAATAAATAAAATATCAGCAGAATATAGTCTGTCAAAAGAATAATAATTACCGAGTATTCACAAATACTGAGTCCTCAGTATTACTGAGTATACCAAACTGTATTCTAAGCCATGTACATTGCAGTAATTTATTTAATCTTTAGA
This sequence comes from Vulpes lagopus, assembly GCF_018345385.1. Lineage (NCBI taxonomy): Eukaryota > Metazoa > Chordata > Mammalia > Carnivora > Canidae > Vulpes > Vulpes lagopus. The sequence continues at coordinate 15,500,261 of NC_054827.1, forward strand.
ACAACCCTATGAGGTAGTTTTTGCTATTATACCCATTTTACAGATGAGGAAACTGAGCATGGGGAAGTTATTAAATTTGCCTAAGTTCGAACATAAAGTAAGTTAAGGAATTGGAATTTAAGTCCAGGAACTGTGGACCCAGGTCCATGATCTTAACCATGAAACTCTAGGATGGTTACCTGTGATTTTAATGTGTCATATTAAATCAAGAACTATAGTAAAATTTCCCAATATCTTTTATCAATGAGTTCAGTAGAGCAAAGGAGATAGCAAAAACATAGCAAGTAGTATTAAGTAGTACACAGCAGTATAAAGATCTTAGGACTATGATCTCAAGCTATGCTCAATTGCTGATAAATATGATATTTGGTTTAAGAAAGGCCTCTGGTGGTGCGACAAGAGCTAGCTCTAAAATATATGGACTACCGGCCTCTATGATGACAATGTTGTTAATCTACCATTAGCTTGATAGCCCCTTTGAGCTGGTTTCACAGTAATGCCTATGATTTGTTTAAAGCATGCAGATTTTTTCATCTGATTCTGTGTGACCAATGTAGCCAGTGTGCACTGAGAGGTGATGGACCAGCATTAGGAATGCCTTTAGGGTTATGAAACTATGCATGATCACCCTAGAACTTCCTTGGTCCCTAAACCTCTGCCTTGTTTTCCCAGCACTTTTTCTAACCAGAGGGCAGACACTGTGTGATGACAGCACTGCTATGTAGCTATGAGTGTTTAAAGTTTGTGTTACCTCTCAAGTAAAATTTTAATACCAGTGATGAAAATAAGCTTGACATATCACCCACTGTGGCAAACAATTATCTGCACTTTTTATGTATTCCCTTTCAGCTTTTGTCCTTCTACGGACAGAATTTTATACGTTTATAATCTTGCTGTGTACATGATTTTAGGTCCTGGTTTTTACTTAACATTTCCCATGCTCTCACAGTTTTTATAGTTGTTAACTCAACGGCTGCACAATAAACCATTGAGCTGATGATTTTATTTTATGAAACTATGTTCCAGTCGTTGAGACTTTTGTTTAGATATTTCTACTCATTTACTATTAATAAACAACATTGTGAAGCTGGGTTTAGACCACAGGCCAAATCCTATCCACTCCTTATTTCTATAAATAAAGATTCATTGGAACACAGCCACATATACTTATTTACATACCATCTATTGCTGCTTTCTTACTATAATGGCAGAGGTGAGAAGTTGCAACAGAAACCAAATGGCCCACAAATCCTAAAATATTTATTATCTGGCCCTTTACAGAAAAAGATTACTCATTCCAAATGATTATGGAAGTACCCACATTTCTTCTTTATTTTGGATAATTTCATAAAGGTGAATTCCCTGGGATTGGGATTACTTGGCCCAAATGTATGAATATCATATGATCTCAAAAAGATGTTTGTTCTTCTCCCGTATGAAAAAAAGCTATTTCCCTGTATATTTATTAGGTTTTTTTTTTCTCTTATGAAATGTCTGATCATGTTTCTTCTATGCTAATCTATTAGAGTCTTATTGCTTTACTTGTTAATTTGTATGAGCCTGTGGATGATTTTCTGACTTACATTAAAAGAACCAGCAATAAGATATGTTGGTTGATAACCGACTGCACATAGATACATATAATTCATGCAAGCATTCATTAAAGCAGATAGAGAAGTCAGCTCATAATAATTATGAATGCCACCTTTTAAAGCTAGAATATCTGTGTTACTGATATAAATAATACCAGTAGTTCTTTTATTACTCTCTAAATCTGTAAGCTGAACTCCTGTAAGGAAAATATGTCTTCTTTATGTAATGAAAATATTTGCTTATGTAGTATTAAATTTCTCATTTGTGTATGACTCATTAAAGCAGACACCCAACTCAGCTCTGGTCCTAAATAAAAGAACCTGTCACAATAATCTTTTTTCTCAAGATGCAAAATGTTGACAAGCTTGAGTCTCTCCCACTCTGGCTGCAAAAATTAAAGAGGGCTATAATAAAATTATGGGAGGCAAATCTGTGACCAAATACAGGACCAATCCCCCAGGCTCAGAGGAAGAACAGCCTCAAGGAGAGAGGAATAATTTACTTACAGTTGTTTATAACCCTAAGGAAGGTTTTTAGGCACATATCTGTTGGCAATATCTTGAGGGTATTAAATCAACACACTTTAATTTCCCTTTGAATATCATGTTGCCTTCCAGCTTCCCACGTGTACCGACTGATGGGTCTTGAGGCCCACCGGCCCACAAAATAAGAGGACAACTCTGCTTCGAACAAAGACGGGACTGATGAGCGTTAGTCACAAAGCTGAATCTCTTGAGTATGTAGCTGAGGCAATAATTTTGAAATCCAGGCTTTGGTGAGAAAGGTATTCCTTTTCTAAGTCTCTTTAGCTCCCATTAACATAACAATGTGGTTGATGATCATACCCTGAGCTGGAAATCAGAATTGGAGACTAAGAGAAAGGAGAAATACTTCCCTTTTGACCTGAGAGATGAAGTAACAGAGTGAGAGGAAGACAGGGGATGGTGGTGACAGGTATTACAGTTGCTCCTCCTTCTCCCTGGGTAATATGTTCCCAGACCCCTAGTGGTTGCCCCAGACCAGGGATAGTACCAACCACTCTACGTACCATGTTTTTTTCCTATACCTACATCTCCCCGGTGAGGTTTAACTTATAAATTAGGTACAGTAAGGGATTAGCAACAACCAGTAACAAAATAGAACAATTACAACAATATGCTGTAAGAACTGGTGGGTGAATGTGATATCTTCCTCAAATATCTTATCATAATGTACTCACCCTTCTTCCTGTGATGCCAGCAGATGATAAAAGCCACATGAGGACAGGAAGAGAGAGGAATGACGCAGGCATGTGATGTAACATTAGGTGACTGTTGACCTTCTGACGCTCCAGCAAAAGGAAGAGCACCTGCTTCGAGACCTGGGTTGATTGCAAGCAACTGAAATTGCAGAAAGCGAAAGCAGAGATGAAGGGGCTACCGGCTGGGGGAGGTCGCAGCTCATGGCTGGGTTGAGCAAGGTGTGAAGGAAATAGTGCCTAGGGAATGAAGGAAGACGTGCCCAAGACAGAACTGCCTGTTCTGTTCTCTTGCCTGGAAGAGCCATGTGGGACTTGCAGGTGTTCTTTGATGCCTTGGAGAGGCATGGAGACAAGCCGAGAGAGCCTGCACAGAGGGCAAAAGGGCCCTGGTCTCTGCAGAGTAGAGCGTCCCAGTGCCATGATTAGGGCCATGGGACCTAGCAGTGCTTGTCAGCTTGAGGCTCAGAGGGGACCCCCACACCTCAGCATTCACCAGCTTAGGGCTCAGGTGGCACCACCAGAAGGCCAGAGACCGTAAGGATCCGAGGGACTCCTTTCTCTCTCTCAGTGGTCTACACACCCAACTTTGTGCTGTTGGCCAAATGTTGTGGCTCTCAGGTCAGGCCGCCCAAGCTTGAAGCCTGGTTCCGACTTTAATCAGATGCCTGATCCTGGTCAAGGTACTCCTTTTCCTCATTTCTCAAGTAATAATAGGGCCGTTAGGACAGTTGAAACAAGAACATTTTTCTAAAATGCTTGTAAAGGTGCCTGACACGCATTAACCCCTCGCTTGTCTCACTGATGTAGGTTTTCTTGGGGGAGGAGCAGGGCATTAACTTGAAAGAGGCTGACTCACCAAAAGAGACAATTGAGGCTCTAAGAGAACATCTGTAATTACTATGTTTATTCCACTCTGCCCAGTGGAAGATTACATTAGTTACAGGAAAATAAAGAAGTTACGTTTTCTTTGCATGCCTGAGTGTGGTTCTCGTGAATTTGTGATTTCTGCCAAGAGCCCTCTCTCATCCCTTGAGTGCCTCTAGCCACTGCTTCTTCTTGACCATAACCACACATCTGGAAAAAGTTTGGTTCAGTCAAAATCTCCATTGTCCCTCCTCTCACCTCCTCCTCCCCTAACTTCTCAACTTCACAACCTTAAATCTGTCCTGTGATTCCATCGGAGCTGCTCCCCGCACTGCCAACATACTGGTGATTCATAAGCCCAATGAAGAATTTATGAACACGTTTCTAATTGTCTTTATCCTCCCGCTGGGACCATTCTTCTTTTGTTCTTGGGCTCTGTGGCATGGCCGATTGTTACTTTAGTTCTTTCTCTCTAGTGCTTCCTTGATCCTCTGGTAGCCACTCTTCCCCTCTTGGTTCTTGAACCATTACTGTCCTGGTGTCATACTTGCCTCTTGATTCTTCTCACTTTTCCTGGTCTCCAACTTATGATATCAGCTGCCACTTGTGAAGCCAAGCTCATCTGCATCTTGAATCTGGACTCTTTTTGAGTGCCAATGCCACATATTTAATCGCCTATGAAATGTTTCTTCTCACTTGGGTGTGTCATGGACTCCTCAAAGCCAACCTATCTCCAGCTAGACTCACTCTCTTCTTCCTTCCCTACTCCCATTTTCAAAGTTCTCCAACTGTACGGCAAATGACATTCAAACCAGAACCTGGTAAATTATCCAGAACCCCTAACCTTTCCTTCACCTCCATCGACACTATCAGCTGCCAGTTTTGTGGAGGCTGCCTCTTCAATACTCTTCCTATCGGACTTCTTCCGATAGGAAGAAGATCCTATCCTCTGCCTCTGCCTGCTTTGCAGCCTTCATTGAGGCTTGCCTGGATCACTGCAAAACCCTCTACATGTTACACCTGTCCTGAGTCAGCCCCCCTCTATTACTCTTCCAAAATGTAAATCAGGGCATTTCAGCTTCTTATTGAAACTCCTTTAATGCATGATGCCTTCCGCGAATGGTTCTAGGTTGGAAGTCTGAGCTTATCATACAAAATTCCTGTTGGGGCCAATCCCTCAGCCCCTAAACTTGCCCCACTGCCACTCCAGTCCAATGCTTCAGCTCTATCCTGCTACTGAAATATAGTTTTTTACACATTTGGCCCTTTGCACATGCTGTTCCATTTTCTCATTTGCTTCCCCCTAGATAATCACCATACGTCTTTCAAAATTCAAATCAGTGGTACCCTAGTTCCTTGCCTGCTTCTCTAGCTGCCCCCCACCCTGTCCATTATACACACATTGCATAGCTGCCTAGAGTTCTCCATGAAAAATCTGATCTTTAACTATAGCTGTTTTGCTTTGATTCCTTCCCTAATGAACTTTAATCTTGAGGGCAGAGATTCCTGACTATTCTTCAGTGCCTGGCAAATGGTAGGTACAGGGTTAGCGTTTATTGAATAAATTGATGTACGAGTGAATAAACATGGCTTAATGCAGGTGAATGGTTCTCTGGAAAATCCAGTTGTGTGAAATCAAAACTTATGAACATTACTCTTCATAACCATGGGAAATGGGCAGTAGATTAAAAGGCGGTATAATTGAATACAAATAAATACTGTTAGCTTATACAAACTTTTAAAATCTTATTTATGTGTATTATTATCTATTACATATTATTGTATATTTACATATACATATATTACATTATACATATTATAATACACAATATTATTGTGCATAATAAATATATATTATTTTATGTTTACTATATGGGACTTTCTTGTAAACAAAAACTCTCTCCCATGTTCCTGTGAATTTACTCTTCATAGATACTTTTTAGGTTTTAGCCATGTTTCCTCTGGTATTATTCAGTGAATATATATTCATCCTATAAGAATTCATATGAGCTAAATACCATTGTGCAAAAATAATAATTATACAAGTTAATCTATAAATCTGAGCTAAGATGGAGAGTGTCTGGGCATATTAAGAGATATCCCTATGTCCATTGTTCGGGACAGCAATTTGGCTGCCCTATAATTTATATGCCCTTTTCAAGCCCCAGTGATGTGGCATGGTTTCATTTCTGGGGCTTGACATTTATTACTTCCTCCTAGACTTCTTTCTACCATGGTTGGCCATTAACTAGGATATTTTTTTTCAATGATCCCTCTTTTTTTTTTTTAATGATCCCTCTTTTGATGGCTCAGTAAGTTGGGAAACCTAGCTCTTGAAATTTGATAGTCTTTCTTAGGTGTTTTTGGAAGTTTTCTTGGTTTTTGTCCAGGGAATCGTTCAATGAAAGGTTCAGTGCCCTTGAAATCTGTTTCTTATCCTTTTCTCTGGATAGTGATCTCCAGGGTGGCCTCTGAGGCCCCAGGAGTAAAAATAAAACTTCCTCATTGGGATTCTCTCCAAATTTTTCCCTGAGGCTTCAGAGAGGCCTACATGCTGTCGAAGTCTGTGTAAGTCACCTCCTTCCCTCCTAGAAAACATCTCTGTCACTCCAAGCTTGGAAGTTCATTTCTCTCTTATTCTTGTTTGTTTTCTTTTTAATTTTTCAATTTTTTTTTTTTTTATTGAGGGATAATTGGCATACCGTTGTATTAGCTTCAGGTATACAACATGTTGATTTGATACTTGTATGTATTAAAAAATCATCACTACAATATGTCCAGTTAACATTGATCACCATATATAATTATGAAATTGTGTGTGTATGTATGTGAGGAGAATTCACAAGATCCATTCTCCTAGCTACTTTGAATATGCAATACGGGATTATTAACTATTGTCACCATGCTGCACATTACATCCCCAGGACTTATTCATTTTGTAACTGGAAATCTGTGCCTTCTGATTCCCCTTCACCCATTTTGCCTGCCCCTCACTCTCCACCTCAAGCAACCACCAATCTGGTCTCTATCTCCATAAGATCAGTTTTTGTTTGTTTTCTATATTCCACCTAGAAATGAGATCATGCAATATTTATCTTTTTTTTTCCCCTGACTTATCTCACTTAGCACAATGCCCTCAAGGTCCATCAATGGCAAGATTTCATTTTTTTTTTTTATGGCTGAATAATTTTTATTCTGTTCTTTTTTTTTTTTTTAATGTGTTCTCTGGGTAGAATCAAATTGATTCTCAATCAGGAGAGGTATTTCCCAATTCCTGAAAATATTTAAAATGTATCAAAGCAATTTCATTGTCACAGTAACTAACAGTTGCTAATCCTAGTTAGGAATTGAAAGCCAGGATGAAATCTCCAGCAATGCAGTGCATAATCCTACACACCAAAGAATGGTCCAGCCACAAATGCCAACGGTGCCCTTGTTGAGAAGCATTGAGGACACAAGTTTTTTTTAAGTTTTTATTTATTTATTCATGAGACACACACACACACACACACAGAGGCAGAGACATAGGCAGAGGGAGAAGCAGTCTCCCTACAAGGAGCCTGATGTGGGACTCCATCCCAGGACCCTGGGATCACCACTGGAGCCTAAGGCAAATGCTCAACCACTGAGCCAGCCAGGTGTCCCAACTCAGCTGTTTTATGAATTGATTCTTTCTGCCTTTGGGTTGATATCTGGCTCAAATTCCACTCAAGGTTGTATAATGGATGTGAATATGTAACAATATCTGCAATATTTGTGTTATTTTTTCATTTTACTTATGGTATAGTTTGGTTAATAGCTATTCTTAACATCAATTTAGTTGATTTTATTGATTACTTTTCCTTAATCATTTTAAGAAACTCTTCTCTCTCCAAAGGTGCTAATAATATTGCCCTCTATTTATTGCTAAAGGATTTAGAAATTGGCCTTTTGTAGCTAAGTCTTTAATAAAATGAGAATTGATAACCAATTACCCAGGCATATTTCATTTTATTTTTAAGATTTTATTTATTTATTTTGAGAGAACGAGAGTCATAGACATTTCCTCAGAGAACTCAACGCTTCATATGTTTAGCCAGGCTCATCTGCTCTGTGTCAGGGCAAAATGCATCTCCCTAGCACCCTCAAATAAAAGAAAAAAAACAAAAAACAAAAAACAAAAAAAAAAACATGTGCACACATGTTGGGGAAGGGACAGGGGGAGAAGCAGACTCCCCACTGAATGCAGAGCCTAGAAAGAGGGCTGGGGGCTGGGAGTGCCTCCATCCCATGACCATAAGATCATGACCTGAGTCGAGATGATAACATGAGCTGAGATGAAGAATCTAATGCCCAACTGACTGAGCCACTCAAGTGCCCCAGAATTGACATATTTACAATATTGACTCTTCCTGTCCATGAGTATGGTATATGTCTCTGTCTTGGATACTACTCATACACCTCTACAAGTCCTTTCATTCTGGACACAGCTGCAGTGACCAAGTCCACGTAGACTTCAACTAGCTTTACATATGTGCAATCTGAGAGATCCTCACCTCACCCTAAACTAATGTCCAGTCTTTTGCTTCCTAGGCAGCGTCTATTTTATTCTAAGATGTCTGTGGGAAACTACTCCCAGGACATACATGTCACTTCCTGGAAGACAGGGTACTTTATACCCTGTTTGGCAATCCTTGATCACTGGAGAAAGGGAATCAATAGATAAATGCAAGGGAGGAAGATCCTGAGACATTTTTCATATTTTTCAGATGATTCCATGGCCAGCAAATATCCAGTTGCCTGTAGCAACAGCCAACTCAGTAATGCGTTCTCGAATTGACTCTCTCTCCTCTGTTTAACTTCCTTTACCCTTTGTTTCATTCTGTAAGATCAGACTCTTAGTAAATGACTTTTACAAAACGTGTTTTCTCAGGTTTCTACCTTTAAAGGGTAGAGAGACTCAGACTAAATCAGACTCTAAAAATTATATTTTCTTTATTAACTTTTAACAGAGATTAATACCATTCTACATACATCGCTTGTATATCTTTTGTTGGACTTTTTTCTTAGGTTTGGCATATTTTTATTGCTATTGCGGATAGTATCTTTTTTTTTCAAGATGTTTTCTGTCAATTGCTAATGCATAGAGATGAATTTAATTATGCATATTGATCTTATAATCAGTCTCTTTGCTAAACTTTCATTTAACTAAATCTATCTGTATATCTCTTGGGGATTTTCATGTAGACAAATATATTTTCTGTAAATAATGACTTTTCTTTATGCCTTTGCATTTTATCTGCCTCTAGTACATCTTTAATTTCTTTGTCTTACTTCTCTAGCTTCAGTACTGAAGAGAAGTGGTGAAATTAAGCATCTGTATCTTATTCCTAATTTTTAAAAGTAGGCTTCTAACATTTTTCCTATTAAAAATAATGTTTTTTGAAGGATTTCAACAGATACTGTTTTAGGTTGATAAGGTGCACTTCTGATTGTATCTTGAAATTTAAAAGTCATGATTTAATATTAACATATCTAACACTTTTTCGGTTTCTATTGACATGATCTTAATTTAACAAGTTAATGATGTTTACATATTGAGTACTTTTAAATGACCTTTGCATTTCTGTTTGATCATGGTGTATTATTATTTTTACATACAACTGGGTTTGTTTGCTATGACTTCATATAGGCTAATTGCATCTACACTCATGAAAGAAATTGACTTATAATTTCCTTTCTTTTTCTCTTACAGTTATTGTGTTTTGTTGTTAGAGCTTTATAGACTTCACAGAATGAGTTGGTTAGTAATTTGTTTCTTGCTCTAATTTGAAATATATGGTATAAGTCTTAAAAGACCTTGAAGACTTGGTTGATTTTGACTGTTAAATCATTTGGGCTAAGTGTTGTTAAATAATTTTTTTTCACCACTGATTTCATTTCTTTAATTTTTAGAGAAATCTTTGGATATTGTAGGTCTCTTTGAGTCTTGTTAAGAAAAATTCTCCAGAAATGTATCCATTTCATCAAATTTCTCAAATATTTTGGCATATTTTTTTTTCATAATCTCCTGGAACTTTTGCTATGTCCCCATTTTTATTCCAAATATTTTTTGTGCCTTCTCACCTTTTCTTTATAGTTGTATTGGAAGTTTATTAATTTGGCAAAGACCAACTTTTGGCTTTGTTGATGTTCTTTATTTTATTTTTTTAAGATTTTATTTTTAAGTAATCTCTACACCCAATGTGAGGCTTGAACTCACAACTCGGAGATCAGGAGTCTCACGCTCTCTGACTGAGCCATTCAGGTGTCTCATATTTTATCCTTTAGTAACTTCATTAATTTGTTCTTTTCTAATTCTGAACTTTTTCCAATATCTTGTTATTGTGGGCAAGTAGCTCATGAATTTTTAGCTTTTATTCTTTTTTAAATGTAATATAAACTATTGTTATTTTTCAAAGTACCACTTCTGTTGTATTCCACAATACATTTCTATTCTGAGCATTTAAAAAAATATCTATTCTAATTTCACCTTTGACAACTGAGTTAGTAGTGTGTTTTACATTTACAGCCAGGCTTTGTGTGTGTGTGTGTGTGTGTGTGTGTGTGTGTGTGTATTTTGTTGGTGACATCTAATTAATTTGCATTGTCTACAGAGAACAAACTCATAATATAAACCAGTATTTTGAAAATTTTTGGAGATGTTATTTATGGTCAATTATACAGTTAATTTTTCATTGTACATGAGAAAAATATTTATTTCCTAATCTGGGAATGTGGAATTGCTTAATTGTGTTGTACAATTTTTTATACCTTAATTTCTTTTTTCTTGACCCATCAATAATTGAAAGAAGTATATTGAAATCTTCCATTTGATGATGGCATTACCATTTCATCCTATAGTTCTATTAATTTCACTTTATAGATTTTGAGGCTATATTATCAGATGCATACAAATTATGATTATGATTCTGGGTGAACTGGAACTTTTATGATCATCTAATGACCTTTTCTATTGATCTTTTCTAATTACTTTTTATCTTAATCTATTTTTTTCTGATAATAACTTAAGGCTTCTATGTAGTTTAAAATTTATATGGTGTGACTTTTTCCTTTTTTTAAAGATTTATTTATTTATTTGAGGGAGAGAGAGAGAGAGAGAGAGAGAGAGAGAGAGAGAAAGAGAGAGCACATGAGTGAGAGGGAGAAAGAATCCGAAGCAGACTGCACTGAGCTCACAGCCCCCCATGGGACTTGATCTCAGGACGCTGAGATCATGACCTGATCGGAAACCAGGAGTCGGATGCTTAATCGTCTGAGACACCCAGGCACCCCATGTAGTGCAACTTTTTCTTCTAGTATTTATAAACTTTACTTGTCATTAGGTTTTAGGTATATATATATTTCAAACAATCTGGCAATCTCTTTTAACTGCTACATTAAATTTATTTACATTCATTTTCAGTACATGTGCTGACAAGGTGGGTACTACATTCATTTCCACGATGGATGTTTTCAAGTTGCTTTACTTTTTTTAGGATTTTAAATTTCTTACTTATATGTTTCTTGATTGTTAAATAAGTTAATTGAGTTACTTTTGAAAATTAAATACTTTATTTCTATTATTTTCATAATTACCTCTGAAATATTGCCATGCATATTAAAATAATCCCCTTCTTAGATAGAACAGGAATCTTAGAACAATTTAACTCAGATTACCGCATTGTAGCTTTTGTTCTATTTTCTCAAAAAAAAATTTTTTTAAGATTTTATTTATTTATTTAACAGAGCCACACAGCACAAAAAGTGGAACAGCAGAGGGAGAGGGAGAAGTAGGCTCCTTGTGGAGCAGGGAGCCCAATGTGAGGCTCAATCCCAGGACCCTGGGGTTATGACCTGAGCTGAAGGCAGATGCTTAGCTACTGAGCCACCCGGACGCCCCTATCAAAATTTTAATTCTATGTCTCTTTTAAAACCTTATAAACTTGTAATATTATGCTATAGAGACGATATCTATTTATGTTTATTCACATATTTACTTATTTTTTGCTTTCCATTACTTCTTTGATCTAAGATCATCCTTTTGGAATAATTTTTCTTTCTCTTCAATTATGTGTCTCTCTCTTTTTCTGTATAGATCTGTTTTTGGTTTAAAAAAGGATTTCAGTTTTTAAAATCTGAAAATCTTTTCATTTCACCCATGTTACTTAAAAAATTATTGATGTATAATTCATGTGTAGTAAGGTGTCTAAATCTTACACAACTGAGTAAATTTTGCATATATAAATATATATGTTAAAGTGTATGTACACACACTCACACGTATATATATTCAACCACCCTCCAAATCAAGATATAGAATATTTCCAGTAGCCTAGCAGGTTCTTTCTTCCTGTTTCCATTTAGTATACTCCAAAAGTACTGTTTTGACATCCATCATTATAAATTATTTTTAAAACTTCTCATTAAGAGACTCTTAGAATATATACTACTTTCTTTAGTATGGCTTGTTTTATTCAACATTTTGTCTATGAGATACATTCCTATAGTTCCACGGAGCTATAACTCACTTCTTCTCATTGTTGTGCTGTATTGCGTTATACGCATATGTCAGACTTTATTCATTCTATTGTTATTGCTACTCAAGTTGTTTGAAGTTTTTTTTTTTTTTGGCTATTATGAATAGAGCTGCTGAGAACCTTTTCTATATATCTTTCAGAGGACATAAGCTCTCATTTCTTTTACATAAATACTTAGGAATGGAATTGCTGGTTAATAGGAGAATTGTTGGTTAATAATAACATAATAGGAATGGAATTGCTGGTTAATATACTTAAATATATATGTGTTTACTTCTAGGAGATTTTGCCACAGAGTGCCCTAAAATGGTTATACTATTTATACTATTCATATCATAGAAACAATAATAGAAGTTTGAGTGGCCTTCCTATTCTTGTCAACACTTGGCACTGTTTATCTTTTTAATATGGCATTCTGATATGGATCTGGCGAAATTGCTGGGTAGTTTTGTTTCTTTAAAGATTTTATTTATTTATTCATGAGAGACACAGAGAGAGACAGAGACACAGGCAGAGGGAGACAGGCTCCCTATGGGGAGCCTGATGTGGGACTCCATTCCAGGACCCCAGGGTCATGCCCTGAGCTGAAGGCAGACGCTCAACCACTGAGCCACCTGGGTGCCCCCCTGTGTAGTTTTCAATTTGCATTCTCCTAATGACTAAAGATTGATGAACATCTTTTATATTCTTAATGGTCATTTGGAAATTCTCTTTTGTGAACTGTCTGCTCATATCTTATGCTCACTTTTACTTTTTTATTATTAATTTATAAGTTCTTTGTGTATCACCCTTTTTTTTTAAAGATTTTATTTATTTATTCATGAGAGACAGAGAGAAAGAGAGAGAGACAGAGAGAGAGAGAGAGATAGAGACAGAGACACAGGCAGAGGGCCAAGCAGGCTCCATGCAGGGAGTCCAATGTGGGACTAGATCCCTGGACGCTGGGATCACACCCTGGGTGGAAGGCAGACGCTTAACCGCTGAGCCACCCAAACATCCCTTGTATATCACCCTTTCCCCCTTTTTTTAGAGATTTATTTCAGAGAAAGAGAGAGAGAGGATGAGAGAGAGAGAGAGAGCTCGTGCACGCAGGTGTGAGAGCAGGAGAGTGAAAAAGAGAATGCTAAGCAGACTCCCTGCAGAGCATGGAGCCCACCAGAGGCTTGATCTCATGACCCTGAGATTAATACCTGAGCCAAAATCAAGAACTGTATGCTTAACTGACTGAGCCATTCAGGCGCCCCTTGCCTTTGTTCTTAAAAAAGTAATTTTGTTGGGGACATCATTTTCAACTTGAAATTTCTCATATTTTTATCCTTGATGGTCCATAGTCTCTAGACGCTGTCTTCTTTTTTATATACTTTGGTAGGTGAATGCTGTGTTTTATGAATTGCAGATTTCCCTGATACTCATCTTACATATTATTCTCTTCCATTTTCTTTATTTCTTCATTCAACCCATCCAGTTAGATATACATCTCATTCTATCCTTCCCGTATTTTAACCTCTTTTTATATCTTCCATCTTTGGGACTCACTTTTTGCATTCTTCTTAATTCATAAGCTTTGTTCACCCCTACTCCACTGATCTCAATTCATCTACATCTATTTGCTCTTTAATCTATCGATTGAACTTTTAATTTGACATTTTATTTATTTTTTCCCTAAGATTCCTTTTGGAGCTCTTTACCTGTAAGCCTAGTAATTTTGGTCTGGCTCGATTTATAATTCAAAACAATTTGAAAAAAATTCTAATCTCTACTAGCCCCAAACCTGAAGACTTTAAAGCTCTAAACTGGCTGCTTTTGCTGACTTTAGGATGATTTTTTCCCCCCAGGTGTGCATGTTGATCTTTCATTGTAAATTCACATTGTTGATTTTAATCCAGGGTTACCTGGGAGTTAAGAGAGTTTAATGGAGAGCTAAACTTGCTGTAAGAAATATGGAGAAGCTTGCTACAATTATCGAGTAAGCTCTTTTGCAAGATCTGAAACTTAATACCATATCATATAACTTTTGGGGGTGTATTCAGGAAAACAGCATGTTTATTAAGTGTCAGATGCATTATCTGAAGTTTCTCTAAGGAGGATTTGCATTTGCTCTTGCTAAGACTGACTGGGCACCATACATCCTGACTCCTCTAGAATATGCATTCTCAAATGTGTAAGATACATGTCTCTCTCTCTTTTCCTCAGTTAAATATTACCTAAACCCTGGCAGCTTCCATCACTTCCTCAGTCTATGGTTCAGCTTTCCTATCTTGCTCCATGCCAGCCAGCTGAAGGCTCAGTCTTCTGGCCACAGAGATGAACCTGGCACCTGCTGGTAGATGACCACTGTTCTTTATCCACCACTGACTGCACCAGTTTCCTTTCACCTTGAGGGTTTGTGGAACCTTTTGGAGATTTCTCTTACTTCTTTCTTGCGAGCTCAGCAATTAATTACTCTTCATGCAGAATTCTTCTTACTGTCATAAAACAGAAATCACCCTTTTCCCAGAAAGACTGTAAAGAGGCTGTTTTCACAGTGCCCCACAGTTTCGAATAGAGCTCTGTGGTACCCTCTGGGCCACCTTGGTGGTGACAGTAGTAGTGTTGATAGTGAAGAAGACAAATATGAATGAGGTGGAAACAGAGACCCAAGACTCCAGGCCCTTGGCCTGGCTTTATATAGCATTTTTCAATGTGGTCTGCAGATGAGACTTTAATGACAGAGGGTTCCAGATCTTTAATATTTGTCCAAATCAAATGAATGATTCCATTATTCCCAGTTAAGTTTATCCATTCTGCTCAGCCCTAAAAGATTTTTGTGATGATTTAATGTCCTTTTAGAAGCACAGGTTTTTAATGTCAAAATAGTGTAAACACACAGAAGCAAGAGAAGAAAAATCTAGGAAGGGAAGAAAGAAGTCACTGCCTCAAAAGAGAAGATCATACTTCAAGGGAGGAATGGACAGAGAATTGATTAGAGGGGGTAGAGGTTTTAGGTGAAAGACTGCTATATTTTAAGATATAAAAGTAACAATATCTTTAAACATGTCATAAACTGTGGTGTTTCTGTTTAACTTTGATTCATAGGGAACTATTCATGGCATCAGATTCATTTACTCACGATTTCACACACAACACACACACACACACACAAAGATTTGCAGTTTGTTCAAACATAGTCTTCTTGGAGATCTGCCTACAGGTAAACTGTTTGCCTGATTTTCATTCAGTCCATTTTTAAGAGTCCCTGCTGAGTCAAAACATATACCAGAAAAACAGTTAAAGTCAAGATTTATATCAAAATATCACCATGTCTCTGAGAGCTAAGCTTGCTCTAAGAGGGGAGAACTTGCTGCAATTACAGAAGCTCTTTTGCAAGACCTGAAACTTATCAACGTAAGGTTACTTTTTTTTTTTTGGTGTGTTTAGGAAAACAACATGTTCACTATGTGCCAGATGTAGTAACTAAGTTTCTCATCCAGTTGTATTTAACCCTTACGACAATCAAGTGATTTTTATATATTTTATTTTTTAAAAATGGGGCTGAAAGAAGTTCAACCACTTGGTTCAGGTCTTGGAGATTGTAAGCGGTAGAACTAAGTTTGAAACTCACGTCTGTCTGGTTCTAAAGCTCTGCGTGTGTGTATACATATATATGCATAGATATTTATGTGTACATATGTGTGTGGGTGTGTACATATAGATACTTCCTAGTCTGGAAAATCCACTCTCAAAATACAGAGGATGTATGTTTCTCACTTTTTTATTAAATACAGTGTCTTTTTTTTTAAAAAAAGATTTTATTTATTTATTCATGAGAGACACACACACAGAGAAGCAGAGACATAGGCAGAGGGAGAAGCAGGCTTCATGCAGGGACCCCAAAGCGGGACTCAATCCCATCACCCCGGGATCATGCCCTGCCTGGGCCAAATGGAGATGCTCAACCCGTGAGCCTCCAAGGTGTCCCTGGTGTCTTTTTTTATTTGATCATCATCACCCATGAATGTAGGTGTCCTAGTGGTCATGATTCAAATTTCACAGTTGGATAGGATTCCTTTGCATCTTATTTTATGAAGATTTCTGCTCTCCTAAGAGTTTTTGTTCGTATAAATCTTACCAGATTAGTTAATATTGCTCTCTAAATAAAGCAAGCAGAATAAAATCATTTGTGTGAAGTCACAATAGAGACCTGGCTGAGGTGACAGCCCCAAGGTCCTAATCACATTAACATCCTTGGGAAACTTCAAGGCTATTTTTTCGTCTTGCTGCAAATATTTTACATTAACTTGGCAAGGCGAACACAGTTGTGAAATTATTTATGTTAGGTAAACCTATCCTTTTAGATAGAAGAGTGGGATTTCTAATCCTTTTTTGGTGCTATCCTAACCAGCTCCAAAAAACCTTCTTAAATACATACCATAAATACTTTTGAAGTACTTGCCCTTTTTTGGGACTGTCAAATATACTTTATTAAGTGATTTCTAGGAGCATATGGATAAACTCTGCATAATGGCCAAAGCAGCATAGTAAATTGTTCTGAAAAGTAGAATGAAACCTTGCTATTTTTGCATATCATCTTTGTCTTGTATTTTAGTTTTCTGACCCTACATTAAATGAGAGAAGTGTACTTTTAATTTTGGTGAGGCCAACACTAGGATACATAAACATACCTTCTTAGTATGGTTCGTATTGATAGTTTTAGGTGTTGAAGGGAAGTAACAGAGCTTTCTGGGTATATCATATAGCTAAAACTGCCTCTATTTAAAATTACAGTTACAAATGAAATACTTAAATATCTAAGTATATTACAAAATATTAAAAAATTAAAATAATTGTGAATTTAAAAAAAACCCTTAATTATCATGTATTTTGTAAATAAGAAGAATGTAAGAAGAAAGTAAGGTGAGAGAAGGTACTTGACCAGGAGACAGAAAACCAATGCTTCGGGGAAACCAATTAAGCCATGTGGCACTTTTTTATATTTTCAAAGTAATGAGGAGATTGTACCCTAATAATTGGAACTTTTATGCTGAATTTACAGCTAGAAAATAATTTATATAGGTACAGATCCAATACCAGTAGACTTGCTCACTTGATGTGGGAATGTGTGTGATGTGTGTGGTATGTGTGCGCGTGTGTGCACAGTGTGTGTGTTGAGGAGCTACAGAGAGTCTAAACTCTATTCCCCAGTGAAACCTCTGCAGAATTCCTTGTACTTTCAGGACTGTAATTTGAAAATCATTAGATAATTTCTAAAATCTAACTCCGTGTATTATTTTATGAATTCTTCTTGGTTGGTTAAGGAAGAGTCAGGAACTTCTACAACGTTAAAATAAATCTAGAATTGCCTAAAATATTTTTGCTTAGAAAATAGTCAGTGTGAACTTCTCAAGTACATAGTTAGGCAGGTTTAGCTATTCATGTATACAGCATATTGAACTATACATCAAAGAAAACATTAAAGAATGTTCCATTTTCCTATGGGAAGTAACTTTAAAATCATAGTAGAAAGGCTAGGAAAATACGAATTGCTTTCGGAGTATAAATGAGGCTCACAGTAATTATCACAATCAATTACACAGTTTATGCAACTAAGGAAAGGCATGTGGGGAAAGAACACATCCCATGTGGAATAAAAAAAAAAGAAAGAAAGAAAGAAAGAAAAACATATTTCCTAGGAAGAGAGAAGGGAATAATAATGAGTGGATTGGGAAAGTTATTTGTTATAGAATCAAGACTAATATGCCAAGGAAGGGAAACCACAAAGATTATGCTCTAAAGTAGTGTCAGGCAAACTGGCTTGGCAGCTCACTGTGAGGGTGCTGTGGTGAACATCTGCTTTCAACAAAAAAGGGCAAACATCATGGTACCAACCAACAATTCCAGGCATTTTACCAAGGAGTCTCTTTGCTCAGGCTAATTCATGTGAGATGAACATTTCCAGTTTCTGCTGGAATTCCAGGCAGTTTGCTGGTTTGGTCAACAAGCTGATGGCACGACAGATCAGATTTAATCAAATGGATTTCTATCCTCCCTGTATGCAGGAAGGCAGGCTACTCTGAAGGCCCGAAGGGATGCTCCTGGGTACATTGCACAACGACACAGGACAGATTCGCTGCAGGACCGAGCACAGATCCTGCAGGTCTGAACTTCAGAGATGGTTTAGAAATTTTAAAGACACACTAAAGGCTTTTTTAGTCTATTCAGCTTATATTATGCAAGGATGCAATTAGAAACCTGGTAGCCGATTGCAGGCTCTACTTTTACCACTCCTAGGAGAAGCTCTTCTCACACGGAGCAGCATTCTCTAACATTCTTGACAGTCATTCACATGGCAGGATGGGCCATATTTAGACACAATGGAAACACATTTAGAAATCCATGTGAGAGGAACTGTACCATTTTGCAAAGTTAACACAATACTGAGATGTGAATAGCAGATAAAATCTTCACCACTTTTCAGATTTTTGTTGCTAATACACCTGTCTCAGTTCTGCTGCCTGATAACAAATGCTGAGAGCGTCCACCAGAAAAATTGCAATAACAATATTAATAATAACTCGGCACAACTATGAAGAGTCTCCTGGACACTGAATAGCAGTATAGTCAACGCCACAAAGTCTATAAAACTATCTACAGATATTTGACCTAAAACTGACAATAAGCCGTCAGACCTACTACAAATGAAGATCTAAAAATTCAAAAATGCTTTATTACTATTACCAACAAGCCACTCTCAAGATTAAATAGAAAGACCAGCTAACCATTAATGAGCTCCTGGATTGAGGTGAGTCATCAATATTGAAATCAGATTCCTGTGGTTCAACTCTCTTGGTCCTGGACCGTAAGAATATAGATGAAAGAACATTTTCTAAGGGGCTCTGGAGCAGTGGGCTGACACTCAGGCAGGAAATTAAATACATTTCCATGCAGTGTCCCGGAGTATAGTTTGTGAAATGCAAAGAAACAGTAGCAGAAGCACCACCAAGCTGCATGATCATAATACTGAGAAGGAATTTTTTTAACTAACCCGTGATAGAGAAAACAGGCTGTTTTTTACTGACAAAATTACAGAAAATGTGGCATTTCTCAATAGAGAAACTGTACTATTTATTTATTTATTTATCTAAAGATTTTATTTATTTATTCATGAGAGACACACAGAGAAAGAAGCAGAGACACAGGCAGAGGGAGAAGCAAGCTCCACGCAGGGAGCCCAATGCGGGACTGGATCCTGCGACTCCAGGATCATGCCCTGAGCCAAAGGCAGATGCTCAACCACTGAGCAACCCAGGTACCCCTACTTTTTATTCTAGATAGTCCAAAATATCTATGGAATTTATCATTGATGCCCTGAGGCCCCCTCCCCCTTCATCCAGCCTGTATAAACACGTTTACGCCTAGCTGTTCCTGGGCTACTCTCCACAGGGCACTCCCCCACATGCATGGGGAATACATTTTTCTCCTGCTAACCTATCATCAGTTAATTCACAGGTACCCCCCAGCCCCCCACGTCCCCACCACTCAGACCTAAATTGGTCAAGTTTTTCCTCCCAACATTGCACACTTCACAACTGCTGCTGCTAGGCACACACACCGTGTCTGCGCTGCGGAGGTCTACATGGTGGGACACCGTGCAGAGCTGCTGTCTTTGAAACAAGGCAGGGCTGCAGAAACTGTCTGCCCCTCACACCTCACCCCCTTCTGCACGGGTCCTGCTCTTGCATGTGGTCAGCTGCTGCTTGAAAGGGAGAGGGTCTGTTTGATTGGTGGAGACCCCACTGTGTGGATGACCAGTGTGTGCCCACATCCCAGCTGCCAGGGCAAAGGTTGGGCCTTTTTACTTTCAATATTAGTAACTGGGCACTCTCTCTCTCTCTCTCTCTCTCTCTTTTTCAGTTCTGGATACTTCTTAAGGGAAGATTATTTATTTATTTATTTATTTAACCTAAAAGAATAAAACGACCTTCCAGAGATAGGGCAACAGGCTTTGAAATCTGCCAGACGTCTTTACCCCCCAGATTCAAAGGAGGAACAATTTTGGTCTTTGGGCTGGACATTTAGGAATGCTCGTTTCCGATCACAGACCGGATTCAAGGCATTAAATGTGCACCTCGGCCTTCAGCCCTCCACATCATTCCCATGTTAAAGATCCTGCACATTAACTGCAAAGTTTACAAGTCACAACAAGATTGCTCTACCTGCCAAATTAGAAGCCGAGGGTGCTCTGCTCCAACCATTTTTGCTTTAAACATCATTACCAATAATAATCTGCGGGATCTGAGCTTGGCTGGAGGTTTGGCTGGTGATGTGTGAGGTGGAAAGGAATGCAGCTGCCGGCTCATCAGGTCTATGAGCTAAGCATCGCTAAGCAGCAGAGACTTGCTTTTACGGGCTTGTCCAGTATAGGTCTATATAATTTTATTTAGCCATTTATGAGTCAGGAGACACATAGGCTGTCTAATTAGAAATGCCCTTCTGTACAGGCTCTTTTCAGACCCAAACCGCACTTTCATACAAAGGAATGCATAAATATACATGATAATTGACTCTAATGACAGGAAAAGAATGTGATGAAACATTTCCTGATAAAATCTAGTCTCAGGCATGCAAAGGGGATCAGGACTCCTCTTCAGTCACTGTGATTTACAACATAAAGGGAGCAATTCTAAAGGGTGAAGTAATTTTCTTCTAAATGCAAAATATACGGATGAAGAAAAAGCAGAGGGCCTTTGTGTCATCTGGACAAGGAAAAATTATCAATGTTCTCTAGATGGGAAAGGAAAATCCCATTTGACAAGCCAACCTTCCTTCATGGACTTTTCAGTTTCGAGGTACCGGGTCCATTTTTCAGTTCCTCTTGCAAGTGTGCTGTGCTCCCGATCGCAGAGCAGTTAGGCTTAGAAAGCAACATGAAAAGGACATTGTTTCTGGGCTTTCTTCCATTGTTTTCTCAGAGCGCGCCTCTAGACACACTTCCTCTGTTCTATTATGAATCTGGCGTTCTTCAGAGATATGGAATGCAATTATGATGATCAAGGATCTTAGTGTTTGAAAATGAATCTTTAAAACTAGACATGGTTGTTAGAACACGATTGCAAGGCCTTCAATAAACATTCCATGCATCTTGAAGGTAGCAGAATTTACAGAGACCTCCTTGCACCTAGTGCTATAGATTAACAAAGCCCAATGTGGCAGTTATCAGATGGAGGGTTTATCTGATTTCTTATCTTAAAGTCATTCACTGTTGAGCTTCTCCCCGAAATAGCTTTAGTTCCCTTAAAAATAGAAAATGAAAAAAATAGACAAAACAAATAAAAATATTTCATCTGATTCAAAAGAAAGGATTTTGGCAACCAAAAGAATCGTCAACAGAATAGCTTGGTACTGCATTAAATAGCAAGCACCTGACAGATTTAGCATTTACAATGCATATTATATAAGAAAAACAGGCAAAATCACTTGTTTTACACATTGGTGTGCTCCCTTTGAAACAATTAAAGTGGTTTTAGTAAAGGACATGGAAATATTCTTAGGCAATTTAAAGGATGTGTTTTCAAATAACCCAAATTATTTATTGAAACCGTTTTTTTATTTTTATTTTTTTAAGACTTTATTTATTTGACAAACAGAGAAAGAAAGAGCAAGCAGGGGGAGCAGCAGAGGGAGGGGGAGAAGCAGGCTCTCTGTCTAGCAGGGAGCTTGACACGGGTCTCGATTCCAGGACCCTGAGATCATGACCCGAACCGAAATCAAGGGTCTGTTGCTTAACCAACTGAACCACCCAGGTGCCCCTGAAACAGAGTTCTTAAACCAAGTGGTGGGACTGGTCCCTTAAACTGTACCACAGTGATGGATAATCTTTTACGGATATCCATGCAAGTTAAATATTCACTCTGTTAGCAGTTTAAGGACCAGATAGATCTGACTTTTTCAATGGCCATCTATGGCCTCAGACACTCACCTGCTTTTCCCACCTTTCTCGTGCTAACGACTCTGGCCAACGAACCCTTAAGGGCTTCCTGGTTGGCATAACAGGCTTCTGGAAGGGGGCGGACAAGGCCCACTGACCTCAGAACATTAGTGCAATGGATAATGAGGGAGAGGATGAAGTTTCTGTTGGCTTGCAGGATTCCAGTGGGAAGCTGGAAGTGGAGAATGTCTCTTATCTCACCGCTACATGCTCACCTCCCTGTCTCCCCTACCCTGTTGCCCTGTCTTCCATTGAGCCTCTACCCTGTTGCCCTCTACACTTCCACTGAGCCTCACTGCCCTTCCCTTGACGTGAGGAGAGCCTATTAGAACCACCTTAGTGCGATTTCAGACATTAGCCCTCGTGGAGGACAGCTTGCATCTCAATAAGAGTTTATGCAGGAAAACCACAGAAAGCTTCATGAGAGCCTTCTTTTGACTCCCTGGCTCTTCACAACGCATTTCTTCCCTTGTTCTCATTCATTTGTTGAATTGGGCTTCCCCTGTCGCCTTTTGGGGCTCCTCTGCCCACATGTTATAGTTTGGTTCCCCTACAGTTCTTTCTTTTTTAAAAAATTCTTTTAAAAAAGATTTTATTTATTTATTCATGAGAGACACAGAGAGAGAGGCAGAGACACAGGCAGAGGGAGAAGCAGGCTCGATGCAGGGAGCCCAATGGGGGACTCAATCCCAGGACCCCAGGATAATGTCCTGAGTGGAAGGCAGATGCTCAACCACTGAGCCACTCAGGTGTCCTCCCTATGGTTCTTTCACTTCCTACTGCTCTTCACCTGTCAACACTTTCTCCAGTGACCACATCCATGTTCACAGTTCCAAACACCCACCTAACCTCCAGCCAAGAGCTTTTTCCCCGAGCTTCGGATTCCTATCCAGCTCTGTTCTGGAGATCTTCATGCAATGAATTAAATGTTTATGTCTGTTTAAAATTCAGATGTTGAGATCTTAAATCCCAGGGTGATGATGTGAGAAGGTGGGGCCTTGGGGGGGCTAAACCATCATGAATGGAACGAGTGCCTTTAGAGGACAGGCCCTGGAGAGATCCCTTCTCTGTTGTGGGAGGTCACGGTGAAGAGACACCATCTACAGGCCAGGAAGTGGGCTCTCACCAGACAGTGAATCTGTCAACATCTCCTGTGTGGATTTCCTGGCCTCCGGAACTGTGAGAAATAAATTTCTGTTTCTAATCCACCCAGTTTATGCTACTTTATTAGAGCAGCCGGGACAGACTAAGATGCTTCACCTCGCTGTCCTTACATCATCTTAAATGCAACTTTCTCTAAACAGAATGCTTCGTCTTCTGCACACCCTCGCTCTCCTTCTAGTGTCAGCTGGTGGCATCCACATGGTCACACAAGAGAGAAAAGTGATGGAGAGTGGAACTTAAGCCCAATTTTCAAATGAGAGAGAGGGCTCCTGGACTTAGTGAGACCTGGGTGGGGGTGGCGGTGGGGTGCCAAGAGGGAGCAGGGAAAGCTCTTTATTTTTGAACCTGGGTTTCTGGTTCCACGTTCTGTCATGGATGATGGCCCCTAATCCAGCTAGCTCCCTAAAATGAATGACTAGAGACTGGGAGTGGTAGAGAGAATGGGAGTTACTTTCTGCGGGGAGGGGAGGCCTACCAGTTGATGGTAGGGAGTTGCTGGTAATAGAAACCTGAGCTGACAATCACTTCAATAAGAAAGAGGTTCACATTCTCTCCAGAAAAGACACATATCGGCAGCCCAGGGCTGCTGGGATGGTGACATGATGGCTTCAATGTCCCAGCCTGTTCTATTTTTAACTCCCCCATCCTTAGCAATTAGTGCTCATCCTTAGGGTCACCGCAGATCCATAGAAAAGGCTGTTGAAGCTCCAGCCATCAGACCCGTGTTCTGTTTAGAAAAGAAGGGAAAGGACCAAAGGAACCTTCCAGCAGCTATATCCAATGCATTGTACTAGCTTCTCATTGGCTACCTCGAGAAGGAAACGTGGCTGAATTTCTTTTCTGCACCTAATCATGTGTAAGTTCCATTCAGTTAAGACGATGACTCAATGGAAATTAGGAAACTAGAAGTGCTGGTACTGGGGATTCTAAAAACAGTTTGAGCTTTTAAAAACGTTGAAATGCTTGTGCCTTCTAGACTCGTGTCACTGGCCAAAGCCCCTCCAGAGTTCTCTGGAAGTTTTGTTTCCAGGATCTCCTCACCCACTCCTTTTAACTCCCTGAATATAACCTGAAGCCACATCCTCGTCTTCATTCTTGCCACCACTCCCCTCGTGCACGCCCCTGGCCTTTCTGGACTGATTACTGGGACCACCTCCTGGGTCCTTTCGGTGAGTGCAGGGTAGTGTATCCACAGTGCCAACCTTGGAGCTGGCAGCCTGGCTTTTCTGGGCAGATTTAATAAGATCTTATCTGTAAAGCACTTGCACAGTGCATGGCTCAGGGTAAGCATTCGATGCATGGTAACAATTATTTTTGATCTTGCTTTTAAAAATTGTAATTTGTATGTCATATCAGAGCCATTTGTTTAAATTACTGATTCTTTCATAATTGGCTGCCCAAGGGCAGGAACCTCTCTTACTGATCTCTTCTCTAGCACCTAACACAATCACTAGCACACGGTAGGCTCCAGAATGGATGAGCACTGATATTTCTGTAGGACTGATACCCTGCAGGCAGCACAGCAGACGCCACGGAACTCCACAGATCACACATTCAGGTCTGTTCTTTCTACTTATTAGTCTGGTGTCAGCAGCAGATCAAATGTCCCCAGTTCTCATATCTTTTTCTCCAAGCCTAATCTTTATTCCCATTTCGGGCTCCTGATACGTCCCCTTTGAATCTTTTTCTAATCCTCTAGGAGCCTATCTTTCTATCTTTCTATTTATCTTTATGTATATATTTTTATATAGTCATATATATTATATTCAATAAGAATGTATATTATATATTTTCCAGGAGTGGCATTTTTATATAAGAATAGCTATGAATTATAGGATACATATATATTCATATTCCTTAGTGTGATTATATATTTTATGCAAAATAACATACTTGGCGAATAGTAGTGATAATTGATGATAATAGTTAATATCTTTGGCACCAGGCAGCCCAGGTGGCACAGCGGTTTAGTGCCGCCTTTGGCCCAGGGCGTGATCCTGGAGACCCGGGATTGAGTCCCACGTAGGGCTCCCTGCATGGAGCCTGCTTCTTGTTCTCCCTTTGCTTGTGTCTCTGTCTCTCTCTCTGTGTGTCTCTAATAAACAAACAAACAAACAAACAAACAAATAAATAAATAAATAATCTTTAAAAAAGAAATATATCTTTGGCACTTGAATCGCACCAGAGACTTCTCACAACAGTTCTGCAAGGCACTGCAATTTTCAGTCTCCATTTTCCAGAAACACAGAGATGTTTGTGACTCTGCCTAAGGTCTCTGGCCTGTAAGTGGCAAAGTAGATGTTCACTAGAAATTGTTTGAATCTCAGTTTCCCAATTTTTCCTCCTCATGACTTGGATCCTCTCCCCCGCGCCCCCGTATTTCCAAATATGTTAAACCCTCAATCATACAGTTCGTCTTATTTTATAAATCATTTGATTTATAAATCATTATCTTACTTGATCTTCCTAACAACCCTTTGAGGTGGGCAAGGAAGATTTTGTGACTTCCACTCGACAAATGAGAAAAATGATGCTCGTAGGCATCATTATTTAGATGTACAGGGTACACGTTCTGGAAGTGTGGCCAAGAGTATCTTGCCCAGCCCAGGCCTGAGGAGGAGACTGAGCCTCAGAGAAGTAACTGTCTTTCCCTGGTTCCCCCCCAGCTAGCTCCTGTACCACTGGCCTGTTTTTGAATTCATTGTCAGTCCCCTGCTGTGGAAGAGATATTGATTTTGGAGCCAGTGATTCCACTTCTCTGAGCTACAGTTTACTCCTTTATACAATCATAAAACAGGGATATTATGAAGACTGCTGAGAAAAATAAATGAAATTCATATGGAACAGCCCTAATGCAATCCAGGTAGCTGGTAAGTATTTAACAGATGGCAGTTATCTTGCTTCCTCCTTTCTGTGGGAGGTTGTGAGGATTTAATAGAGAAAGTTTCTTTACTGGGCGCTGGTTGGCTCAGCGGTTGAGCATCTGCCCTTGACCCGAGTCGTGACCCCGGGGTCCTGGGATCGAGGCCTACATTGGGCTCCCTGCATGGAGCCTGCTTCTCCCTCTGCCTGTGTCTCTGCCTCCCTCTCTGTGTCCCTTGTGAATAAATAAATAAAATCTTAAAGAAACCCCAGACCTTGATTTCCACATCATGGATTATGTCCCACACCATCCACCCTCTCCAGCGCGGGGTCCCCACCCTGGGGCCTCCCCTCTGCCTCACCCCACCGCTTCCTCCCCGTAATCCTCCCAGGCCACAGGCAAACCTCCAGGCTCCATCCACCGGCTCACGTCTGAGTTGCCAGGTCTCACTTCCAGCTGAGCTCTCCAGGCCATCATTCCCATCACTCTCTCCAAGCACCTGCCTTCCATTCTGTGCAGCAACTCCCACTCGGCCCCCCAGAGCACTGAGCAACCGGGGGGCTGAGCGCTGCCCGCCTGGCAGGCCCTGTTCGGGGTCCCCGAGCTCGTCACCCCATCGGACCTGGAACTTGGGTGGAGCTTCCTGCGGTGGATACGGTCTCTCCCACCCCCCAGATTAGGGAGCCTGGGGGAGCCACCCAGAGTGGGACCGAACCCTTGCCGAGCACCTCCAACCAGCACCTCTAGAACTGACCTTTGATGCATCAAATCCTTCAGCTTTCTCCCCCATATGCCACAAGCTTACCTTCATTAATTTTTAAACACTGGGTTTAAAAATGTGTTTCTCACAGCTCTTCATGCACATAATTTAAAGAGACAAATAGGTATGAAAGAAAAAAAAAAAGAAAAAAAGAAAAAACCCAACCAAACAACCCAAAACCAAACTCCCAAACCCCCAGCAGTCCCAGACCTTCGTATCCTTAATTTCCTCTTCTCTCCAGAAGCAACCATTTTTAGCAGACTCTTTGGGCACTGAGATCCATATTTCTAAATATCACGCATATGTTGCTACTTACTGATCTTTCCATTTTAGGCACATTCTGTAGAGTTCCCACAACGAGGCCTGAGGAATTAGCTAGTTCCCAGAGCAACACCTGGACCCCCTGAGCACCTACGCCACCTTGTCCGTCCCCATTCTGCTCCAGGTTGTATTCATTTATGTATTATAAAATGTAAATACTAATCACGACTAAGCCACAGGTATCTTACAATGACTTTTCCTTCCTGAATGCTGCGGGGTAAGGCCTGCAATTAAAGCCCAATATTAGGCGCTGCCTTGACATCTGGTGAAACCACGAGGGCCCCAGATGGTGTCACTACAAGGTCCTGTTCTCCACTGGGCTCTGGTGGGTGAGGTCCCCTAACCAAACAACCCTCCTTATCGAGGAGACCAGGTGCAGCTTCTGCTTATCCCTGAGTAATGAATTTTGGTGCCCTGCTAGGGCTCGGAATTATTAAAAAAGCCAACCACACCGTCTTGTGGAGAAGCAGGGGGCCCCTTGCTCTCTTGATACTACAAAGACTGCCTCCCCCCATCCCTGAGTTCAGCCTCTGTGTGGGCCTGCCTGGAGGTGGGGTCCTCCTCCCCCAGGGTGTACTTGTTATTAATAAACTGCTGTGGATCTCACAGGTCCAGTGTGGGGTGTGGGGTGTGCAGCCATCCCATAGCCCTAGGATGGGGACATGTCCCTCACCAAAGCGATGATGGGGAGGCAATTAAAACACACATCTCTTTGTGTTTTGAGGATTGATAATAAGCTACTTGGTTTCCTCCAGGTACCATAAATTTCCTCTCCATCCCTTCCACCCTTGGTATTAATTTCCTCTCCTTCCAAAAGTCTCTTCATGGCGCCCCTGTCCTGTTCCAGTCTGGCCTAGTTGATTACTATGCCGGCTCTGCAGCCCCCTCTTTCTGAGATTTTGCATGTCTGAAATGTTGTTATTCTCACATTTACTTGATGGGTTAGCCAGGTTTTGAATTCTTGGCTGGAAATCATTTTCCTCAGAATTTTGAAGCCACTTTCCGTGTCTTTCAGTTTCCAACATTGCTGTGGAGAAGTCCCAAACCGCTCAAATCCCTAATCCTTCTTATGTGACCTGTTTTTCCTTTGCTCTGTGGAAAAAAAAAAATCCTTCCTCTCCCTCCCTCATCTCCCCCTCCTTCTTTGAATTTACCAAGGAAACGTACTGGTGTGGTTCTCTTTCATTCATTGAACTTGGCACTTGCTGGGTCTTTCTAATCTGGAAACTCATATCCTTCTGATCTGGGCAAATTTTCTTGTCTTATTCATTTGATGATTTTCTCCATTCCATTTGCTTTATTTATTTACTCTTTCTGGAACTCTTATTATATAGATATTGGCTCTCTTAAATAGTTCTTTCTTATTTTTTTTCCTTTTCTTTCTCATTTTCTCTGTTTTTCTAGATTTCTTCCCTTTATTTTCCAATCATTCCAATGAGTTTTCCATTCTTCTTGGTATATTTTACATTTTGAGTTTGTTTTTCAGTGTTCTTTAAGCATCTCTGTGCTTCTCGTTGGATTTATTGAGAGTGGGCTTCACTGTCTGGTGATTTAGCTGGATATTTTCTTGTACAATTCCCAGTGTCAGTATTTTGAGTTTTTTCTTGTAAAGTGGGCCAGATTTCCTAGGGAAGGCTCGTCTAGACTCTTGCCTGGAGGAATGCCCTAAGCTGCCAGCATTCTGCAAGAGGATCCCACCAATTCTTGAGTCTTCCACAGGTGGGGACTTGTACACTGCGTTACTTTCTAACTTTCTCTACCTTACCAGCTCTGCTAAGTCAGTTAGCATTCACATATCTCCTTTTTGATTTCTAAAGCTGTACTGCTGTTTACATTCCTTTTGGATTTTTATACTTTCCATGCATTAATTAGCTTTACTACTTTCTAAATAGGATTTGGAAGGGAGTTTGAGGCTAATTCTTGTGTTTAATTTTTGTCCCTTTATTTCTATTTCTACCCATCCTTTCCTTATGTCTTCTTATTTTAGCTAAAGTCTTTTTGAGTCTAAGGCTATTACGTCACCTGATATTTGAATTCAGCATCTTACTGTCTCTTCAGAGTTATTGCTCCTATAGTCATCCCTTCCTTGTCTTGTACTTTTGAATCTGCATTGGCTCTTTAGTGTCAGCTGTGAACACCCTGAGATAATTGCATCTTTAGATATTCCTTTGAACTATTATCTCCCTCATGTTTCCATCCTTATTTCTGCTTCCTTTTACAGTCAAACTTTTGGAAAGCATGCTCTATGCTTTTTGCTTTCTTTATTTTTTTTAAAGATTTATTTGTTTTTAGAGAGAGAGAGCACACATATACAAATGGAAGGAGGGCCAGGGGAGAGGGAGAGAGAATCCTCAAGCAGACTCCACACTGAGTGTGGAGCCTGATGTGGGGCTAGATCCCAGGATCCTGGATCTTGACCTGAGCCAATCAAGAGCTGACCACTTTACCAACTGAGTCACCCAAGCACCCTCCTCTGTGCTTTCTATTTCTATTTCCTCTGAACCCATTTACAACTCCGCCCATGGAAAGAGATTTCTAGTAAAATCACCATATAACTTCCAATATAGCCAAACCAATAGACACTTCCTTCCCTTGAGTTTACTGCTCTACAGTATTCTTGGTCACATTGACCTTTCTCTTATTAGTTTTTATTTTATTATTAAAAGTAATACATAGTCATTATATACAACTTAGAAAATAGAAAATGCATAGGAAGGAAAAGGGAAATGCAATCCCTAAATCTACCGAATTGAGCTCATATTAAACTTAGGATATATTCTCTCAACTTTTTGCTCAGAATATGTTATTTGCATAACAGTGTATATATATATATATATATACACACACACATATATGTTATTTTGACACACGTGCATGTATATATGTATTTGCATAACTGTATATATGTATACACACACATGTACCCATATAGGTATATATACACATGAGTATGCACACACATATACATGTATGTGCTCTCAAACATACATGTGCACACATATGTATACACATACACACATATATGTATATATGCCTCAAACTTAACATTTTCAAGCAATTTTCCAGAAAATTGGTTATTTAAAAATTTCCTATCTCAATCAATGAATAGTATCATTACCTAACCAATGATAAAGCCAAATGCCCATGTGACATGTTCACCTTTTCCCTCTCCCTCACCTCCTGCAGTTAGTGAGTCATGGAGTCTTTAGAATTCTACTCTAACACTTCAGCCACTTACCTCTCCCATCTTAGCATCATCGCTTTAGGTTAGGATTTCACCCTGTATGCCTGAATTATTGCATGAACCACCTAATTAATATCCTTGCCTGTCTTTTAAACTATTATTCAGAATGCTGTCAGAATGATTGCTATAAAATACTTATAAAATACTTGCCCAATCATGTCATTCACATATATAAAAATCCTTTGACATTTCTTCAGACCCAGATGAATAAAGTTCAGATTCCTTAGCCTAGGACTCATGGCTTTTGTGTGTCTTTCAGAAGCATCCCTTCCCATCCCTAGTTTCATTTGTTCCTTTTCTCCATATTTCTCTGGTCTGGAAACAGTGAATCATCCTTTCTCTTTCCTTTAAAACTTTCTTCCTTCTCTTCTCTTTTCCCCTTTCGTGTCTAACTAACTTGTACAACATGGTTCAAAATTATGAGCATCACTTCTTTAAAGAAGCCCTCTTTTACCTTTTAATCTAATTAAGAAATGTCTTCTTGGTGCTTCCAAATTCTACCACTTGAAGACAGCTATCCAACACTGAAATGATGATTTGTTTTGCTGCTGCTTCCACTAAAATATATGCATCTTCAGAGTTGAGACAATATATAGTCTCAGAGTTGAGACAATATATTACTTGACTTTGTATTCCTAGACCTTATCTAGTGCTTGGCAAAAGATGGGCTGGCAATTTTAAAGAAATGGTTTTCCTTTTTTTTTTTGAAAGATCTTATTTATATATTCACGAAAGATATAGAGAGAGGCAGAGACATAGGCAGAAGGAGAAGCAAGCTCTCTTTGAGGAGCCTGATGCAGGACTTGATCCCAGGACCCTGGGATTACAGCCTGAGCCGAAGGCAGACATTCAACCATGGAGCCACCCAGGTGTCTGTCTCCAGAATATTTTAAAAACATGTACCCCTGGTTTCTGGATTTTCTCCCTCCTAAATTCTAATATTCTTATAAACTTGGTGTCAGGCATGAGTTAAATACACACACTTCCAAGTGGTCATAATACCTTCTATCCCTCTGAAGTGACTACTGTGAATCTAATGTGGCTTTTATTTTCCAGAAAACTTAGGCTCAGATGGTTCAAGTTTCAGTGCCTTCCTTGAATCACAGAGCTAGTTAATGACAAAAGCAACATGAGAACCTCTGTCCCCTGCTATTGGCAAAATGCTTCTATTACATGTGCCAGTTTCTTAATCTGTTCCCAAAATGACCTCATCAGGAGGAATCTGATGTCCCACTTGTCAGTAGTCTGCAGTGCTTTCCAGGAGGGTGGTTTTCCTGTGAGCTGTCACCTGGCCTGGGCTGGTGGCCCGGTGGGCCTGGCCAGGTGGCCCAAGGGTGTGGCTCTATGAAGCTGGTAGGCTTTGGGTCCTGTACAAAGGCAAGTCCAAAGCAGTGCTGCTTAAGACAGTGGATGACATGTCCTCCTTCAGCTTCTTCCAGAGGTCCAGTGTTTAGGAGTCCATGACCTTCACAAGTCAACCGATTGTGGAGCACTCAGAGAAAGGCCACAGAGCTTCTGTCAAAGCACATCTGTGCCACATCTTTGTACAATATGACAGTCTTGCAGGAATGGTCATAATGGACAGTGAATATCCATTCTGGGTGGCCTTTGCCTTGCTGGAGAAGGTACTGGATGAATTCTCCAAGCAGGTTGACAAGATAGAGTGGCTAGTCAGTTCCCCTGTACCATCCACTATGTCTCCCTAGACGGCCACCTCAGGAGATACCAGAACCTCAGAGAAGCTGACACCAGGCCTAAAGTGTAGACTGAGTTGGATGCGATCAAAATCATTCTGCACAACACCATGGAGCCTCTGTTGGAGTTAGGGGAGAAGCTAGATGACCTGGTATCCAAATCCAAAGTGCTGGGAACACAGTCTAAGGCCTGGAAATGGCCCCAAACAGAACTGGTGTAGTGCAATCATGTAAAGGCAGGTGGCGGAGGCGCCTGAACTGAAATGTCATGATCATTCATATCAGAACTGCCTCTCCTGGGGAAGCAGAGTGACCGTGGAGAGATCCTCATGGAGTCACTCTCATTTTTCAAGTTGGACCTCCTGGGAGGGACTGGAACAGTCGTGAAAGGGACTTGGGGCTGGGGAACATACAAACGTCCAAGTTTGGTAATTTTTGAAAAGATCGTTTGGAACTCCCAAAGGTGTAATTTGGGCCAAATGAAACCATAAACTGAGGAACTCACATAAAACAAAACAAAACAATCTCTTCAGATCTGAAGAGTCTAGAGGAACCCTTACAGCAACTCTTGTGGCCAAGCAGGTCTAAGGACAACCATGACATCCTTCTACTGGGAGAACTGTCCTGCATCTCCTACCCCGTGGTGGGAGTGGTAAGTGTCATCCAGGATTGCAGGCTGTGTCACCTTTCTTTCTCCATAGGAAGCAAGCGACACATAAGTGCAGAGAAAGGTGCTGGGGAGGGCATGCCCTTGTAAAAGGAGAGGGCAGAAGGGATGTAGACATGTGGAAGCTAAGTGGTCAGACTACATTGGGTCTGGGATAAAAGGCATTTAGAAATAGCTCAGTCAAGTGGTGCAAATAAAGGACAACTGTAGAGTCAGTAGGAAGAGTGGAAGACAGCAGCTGCGTTTGATGCCATTACTTGGGCCGCAGAATTGAAACCTCACACTAGACGCTTCCTCCCTACCCCACCCCAGATTCACTAATTCATATACACACGCCATAGAAAATGTCTTTACTGTGGGCTAAAAAATTAATAAAGCAGTAAGTGCATAGAGGGGTAAGTTCTAGAGTTGGCTCTCATAATCTTGGAAAACAACAGATGGCTGAAAGTTTGCTTATCCTGCTTGCAAACCGCATGAAGTAGGGTGGCAAAGCTGTCATTTGATTTTTGGGAGTTTGTTTTGAACAACTTGGATTCAATTCAAATGGAGTTTCAAGTTGTGTGGATTTGCAAGTATATTACTGGACTTTTTCCTCATTATTTTAGCATCAGGATAGGCAGCTCCTGAATTCTTTGGAATGATCACATCTCAGATTATGCAGCAGAGCAGACTCTGAGGCGACACATGATGGCCTTTTCTGCAGTCCTCCTCCACTGTCCCGGTTTAATCAAGTCTCATTGTTTTGTTTTTTTTTGTTTTTGTTTTTGTTTTTGTTTTTGTTTTTCCTGGTGACCCCGTTGATTTTCTCCTTCACTATCAATCTTCCAGAATACCATTTTCCAAACTTGCTGCCTGAGAAGAAGAATGACTTATGATCAACTCTTTCCCCTTCAATTGAACCATCCATTCAGATCATTCTGAGCTTTCCACAGAGCAAATCTTGACCCTTCAAAACCCTTCAATGACTCCCTTCTATGTGTGTGATAAAGCTACCTCACACCGGTCAGAATGGCTAAAATCAACAGCACAAGACACAAAAAGTGTTGGTGAGGATGTGGAGAAAAAGGGACTGCAAGCTGGTGCAGCCACTCTGGAAGACAGTATGGAAATTCCTTAAGTTAAAAATAGAACTACTTTATGATCCAGTAATGGCACTACTGAGTATTTACCCAAAGAATACGAAAACTTCTGAATGAGTATTCAGAAGGATGCATGTGCCCCGATGTTTATTGCAGCATTATTTATAATAGCCAAACTATGGAAGCAGCCCAAGTGCCCATTGATTAATGAGTGGATAAAGACGATGTGGAATATATATATATATACGCATATACTATACACATACATATATATACACACATATATACATATATGTATATGAATACTATACAGCCATATTTAAAAAATGAAATCTTACCATTTGCAACATGGATAAAGCTAGAGGGTATTATGCTAAGGAAAATAAGTCAGTCAGAGAAAGACAAATACCATAGGCTTTCATATGTGGAATATAAGAAACAAAACAAATGAGCAAAGAAAAAAGAGAGAGAGAGAGAGAAGCCAAGAAACAGACTCTTAACTATAGAGAACTAACTGATGGTAACCAGGGGGTAGATATGGGAGGGGGTTGGGGGAGATGGAGGATAGGGATTAAAGAGTATATTTATCATGTTGAAATAAAATAAAATAAAAAAAATCCAAATCTGACTCAGGCTCTGCCTCTCCTCCTACATTATGAGCTTCTTGAATAGGGCAGAGAGGGAAGGATAATATGAAAGGACGACAGAGAAAAATAGGATTAAGACTAGGAGGAGACAAGATTACAATAAAGCCGGGAGATCTTCATATGTCACCGCTTTGGTATCTACTGGTGATTACAATTCATTTGATATACAAAATCCAATATTTATAAGGCTTACACATGTTTGCTAACACTAAGGTTATATCTGCAACCAAATGTTCCATAACACATATAAATATGTAATGCTCAGCTATAAGTAGGGTATGTCCATGAAAAATCGTCAGATATTATCTGAAACAGGGATCCAAAAAATTAAATCTGTTAAAAATACCCAGGAAACCCTGCAAGGGATTCTAAAATCACTGACTTTTAATATTTGGAGAAAGAGTGAAGGAATAAAATCAGATCAAATTTAGTACAATGGACTTTAACTTCCAGAGATTCAGAATATCTTGTCATCTGCTTACGTCCCTTATTTAAAAAGAAAGAGAAAATTTTACTTCCACTTCTCAATATTTATTTATGCAGATGAGACATGAGTCACAAGGATGTAGAGATGAACTCTGATTTATGACAACATCAGGAAAATGGCTAAAAATAAGTGTGTCTCAGGATGATTCAAAGTGCAATAAGGGAATTTCCAATGATTTGGTAACAAATGTAGCAGCCCAACTCCATTTATTTTTCCAGCAAATAGTCCCAAGGAGCATGAAAAATGACAGCTGCATAATCAGAGCAGCTAATTTTTTCCTGTGAGTTGATTCAACCTTTTGTGTCAAGAAAAGAAAGAGAGAAAAGGAAAAGAAAGAAAGGGTGTAAGTAATAGATTGAGTGTGTCTATTAACAACTTGGAAAATAAAATCTCCAATCATCTATCAGTAGCCAAATGTTAATATTCTAGACATTAAGCCTAATGGCATAGAAACAATATAGTAAGCAACAGGATGAGGCTATGATTTCCGTGAGCTAGCTAGGTGAAAGTCACAAATGCAGAACCCTAGGATTGCAAACAGCATGAGATATCACTGAATTCAGCCCCCTGCCCTGAGTGAGGATTGTCTCCAAAACACTGATCTCAGAAGTAGCATCCTGCCAGTTAAATGCTCCTAGCAATGGGAAGCTCACCACCTGTGTTCTAATTTCCTCAGGCTGCTGTAACAAATGGCCACACACTTAGTGATTTAAAAATTACTAATTTATTATCTCATAGTTTTGGAGGCCAGAGACATGAAGGTGTTCAGCAGGACTACACGCTCTACAGAAACTCTAGAGGAGAAGCCATTTCTTGCCTCTGCTAGTTTCTGGTGGTTGCTGGCATCCTTGGCTTGTGGCCATATTACCCCAATCTCTGCCTCTGCTTTCACATCATTACTTCCTCTCTGTGTCTCTTAAAAGGACACTTGTAATTATAGTCAGGAATCAACCAAATAATTCAAAATGGACTCCTTATCTCAAGATTTCTAAATTAATGACATCTTCAAAGACCCTTTTTCTAAATAAAGTAACAAATTCACATGTTCTGGTGATTAGGACGTGCCCCTGTCTCTTGGGGGATGGTCATTCAGCCTACTCTACAACCTCAAAAAGCACTCTATTTTTGGACAGATCTTATTAGAGTGGACTTCTGTTGTTTTTTAACAGTATCTACACATCTTTCCCATTTGGAAATGATTCCAAGTCCATGAGAGGTACAGCTCTGTCTCCTACTATTGAGCTAAAATGGAGAAAGTTCTTCTTTTCCTAGACCCTGGACTCTAGGGCAAGAGCCCTTGCATCAGCAGAGCCAGTCAGGTGTCTGTGTTCTGTGCCTGCCAAGATCCTTTTACTGTCTTCATTCCTGATCCCATTCTTCATTCACACCCTACTTACTCCCACTTCTAGTCTCTACTCTTTTGAGACACTTCCTCAAGAATACTTTTCCTTCGTCTTCTCCTCCTTCTCCTTCTTCTTCTTTTAAGTAGGCTCCATGCCCCACGTGGAGCCCAACATGAGCCCAACTCATGATTCTGAGATCAAGACCTGAGCTGAGATCAAGAGTTGGATGCTTAACCAACTGAACCACCCAGGAGCCCCTCTTCTCTCTTCTTTAGACCTATAAATCCTGTATTACTATGTCACCCACTGCTTCCCAAGGAACTATTACTTTTTGTATTGGGCCACATGCATTTGATTAGTCAACCGGGAACTTTAGAGTAGGCTGTCAGTTTTTTTTCCTAAATAGATTGATCTGCAAGTCTTATCTCCCCAACAAAATTGTAGACTCCTAGAGGGTGGGCATAAGTTCTTAGTTCTTTGGTATGATGGTTCAGAGGTGGTTAATAGGCACAATAGACATTTAGTTTTTTCTATTTATGAGCAACCTGATAGTACATGACTTACAAACATTTGTAATTTCCTGAAACAGGACTTTTATAATTATAAATGTTACATAAGTTCTTGAAAAAGAAAAGTTCCTTGAATCATTCCATCTTTCAATCCTAGTGGATTTTAATTTTACCAAAATTAAGAGTTTCATGTACAATCTTTGAGAAAATCTTTCAAACGCAAGCATTGTGTCACTTTATATTTTTTTAATTTATTATTTTTTAATTTAAATTCAATTTGCCAATATATAGTAAAACATCCAGTGCTCATCCCATCAAGTCACTTTAAATAAATACGAAAAAACTATGTACATTCAAAATATTTTTTATGGGTATTGCCAAATTGTGTATTGAAAAGTTTGTAGGAACTAAGAATTTGAATTTTTAAAGGCTCTAAGTTTGGCGTGCAGGGATGAGTCACTTAACCAATGACAAGACCCAGCCTAGCATTCACATTCCAGGGAGGCTTGGGACTTTCTGCACCTTTACAGTTACACACCATGTAGCATACAGTTATTTAAGTTTTTCAGTAGAATTTCTCAGAAAAGAAGACCATGCTGTTGTTGATGATAGCAATAGAGGAAAAAATAAAGATCTCTTAAAAAGTACTGGTTTTGGTCAGAAAATGAAAAGTGTTTTTTTTTTTTTTTCTTTTTGCTTGTGAGAAAGAAAAGCAGGATGTGATAATGTGTTTACAAATCTCAAAAGCCTCCTGATGGTGATGTTAAGGGTGTTCTGTCTTCAAGTGAATGGAATTTGATTTAGTGACAAGGGAGAGACATGAACACAGTATGTTGTACCATGGGTCACTGATAAACAATTGACTATTAAGATTAAATGAATGTATATATACACATAAAGTGTATTCTTTCCCATAATCAGCTCTTCCAGGGAGTATAGAAATTTACGATTAAGTTGCATAGCTTTTGATGTCCATTCTGAACCCATTTATTATTATTATTATTATTATTATTATTATTATTATTTTTAAAGAAGATATTCTTTTTTTTTTTTAGATTTTATTATTTATTTTTAATGAGAGACAGAGAGAGGCAGAGACACAGGCTCCCTGTAGAGAGCCTGATGTGGGACTCAATCCCGGGACCTGGGATCACAACCTGAGCCGAAGGCAGATGCCCAACTGCTGAGCCACCCAGACGTCCCCCATTTATTATTTTTAAATGTATTATTTGCATGATATTTGTTGTTAAAAGTCAAACAAAACTGAAACATATAACAAATAAATGTAAAGTCCTCTGATATCTCATCCATCTGAGAAAATAAATACCACCATTCTGGTGTCTCCAGATTTTGTGACATGCTTTTAATGTTATAGAATATTTACCTAGTTTTTTAAATCCACAACTTTTATGTTTTTTTTTTTCTTTTATGGTTTTAATTTAAAATTCTGATGAATTGGGAAATCACTTGTTTATTTTAGAATGAGGAAAGAAAGAGTTAATAAGTTAAATTTCTTTTCCAGTGGACAATCAAGTATACTATTTGCTGAATAATCCTTTTACCTTCCTATTATTTTGCCATGTCACCATTACCATATGCTAAATTCCATATATGATCAGTACAACTTTGGACTTTATTTTTCTATTGTTGAGCTAGGAACAAATTTTATAATTTAGCAGTGATTTTAATATCAAGAAATACTTGCTGATTTATGAAAAGAATGATATGAAAGTGAATAAAGCAGAAAGTGAAAGTCTTCCATATAATCCTACTTCCTAAAGATCTACACTGCTCACAGCTGCCTATTCTGGAATTTTCTTCCACATAATATGCATAATGTAAATGGAATCATATTATATCCTGATGTATAAATTTTCCCACTTAGCAATTTATTGTGGGTATTTTTCAAGTCAGTACAGACAGGTACATCATATACTTTAAACTGAATATGTCATTGTATGTCTATGGCATCATTTACCCGATTTCTTATTGAAAGCACTTACCGTTTTTTTTCCTAATTCCTAATTTGTTTTACCCTTACCAAGGATTTTCAAAGTTTTTCTTTCATATATCGTTGTGTGCTATATTTCTATAGAATACATTTCTAGGGGTAAGGGTGTGTGGTACAATTTTAAATTGTGGCAGTTTTTTCATACTGTCTTCCCAAAATTTTAGTTTGTGTTTGGTAGAGCAGTGAGCAGGAACTCACTTATCTCTCCAGTGCCCTGGGCATTTTTAGGGGACAGAGAGATACAAAGATGAAGGTATAAAGACAAGGATGCCTGGGTGGCTCTGTTGTTTGAGCATCTGCCTTTGAGGGGGTCATGATTCTGGGGTCCTGGAATCCAACCCCTATCAGGGCTCCCTGCTCAGTGGGGAGCCTGCCTCTCCCTCTCTCTCTGCCCCTCCCCATTTCCTTCTCCTCCCTCTCCCTCTGCCTCTTTCTCTGTCCTTCTCCCCACTTGTGCTGTATCTCTCTCTCAAATAAATAAATGAAATCTTAAAAAAAAAAAAAAGAGAAAGAAGATTTAAAGACTAAGAGCAGAGCTGAGAAGAAGGTGGGTTGAAAGTTATAGCTTTCTCTCAGGTTGTATAAGAAAGAAAGATAGTGTTGGGAATAGAGGTATGTTAGGTAAGAAAGATAACCAATTTAACTCTGTCTCTCCATAGACCTCCATTTTGGAGTCATTCAAGGGAGAAGCAGAATAGTTACAATATTTTTTGAGGGAGAACTTCTCTGAAAAACATTCACATAAGAATCTTTTGATCCCCCCCCCCCCCGCAATTGTGGAGGTTTTGGTTATCTTTAAAAAAGGATTAATAGAAATTAAAATAATAATGCTAAATACACCAAAGGAAGAAATGACCACTTCCCTCAATGCAAAGGTAAAATGTTTTTTCCAGTATGCTTAAGTGAAAATAGTGTTCAGCATAGGGAAATGCTAGATTTAACAAGGTAAACTTTATCTTATTATATAAATAAATATATAAAAATTATCTTATTTTTTGATGAACCAATGACCATTCAAATTGTGAAATTATTTGATAGAAATATCTGAATTAAGACCCATTCAAAATTGTATTCAGCAATGACAGATTTTCTTCTTTCTTTCTTTCTTTCTTTCTTTCTTTCTTTCTTTCTTTCTTCCTTCCTTCCTTCCTTCCTTCCTTCTTTCTTTCTTTCTTTCTTTCTTTCTTTCTTTCTTTCTTTCTTTCTTTTCTTCCTTTTTCTTTTTTCTTTTCCTCCTTTCCTTCCTTCCTTCCTTCCTTCCTTCCTTCCTTCCTTCCTTCCTTCCTTCCTCTCTTCCTTCCATTGGTTCTGGAGTGGCAGGGGAGGGGGGGCAGGGGCGGTGCTTGAAGTTGTTAAAATGTGTGCTATCTCCAAGGAACCTTAATCCAGATGTCCATGATGTTAGGATGGCATTTCCTACAAACAGAAAGATTGTGAGGGACTCTGGGGCTTATTTTGTAAATTATTCCATGTAGAAATTTGCCTGTCCTGGCATCAAGCCCTGGATGGAAGCCAGAGACAGGGTTACAGAAAAAGATTAAGGTGTCAGTGCTAGAGGCAGGAAAAGAATATTGGGCAATATATTTGCCTGGTTGTACCACACACCTCATTTCTACCCTGATTGTGAATATCTTAGAATGGGTGAAATGCCAATGGCTGCTCTACTATGGTGGTAGGTTTTGGAGTGACTTAACTCCTATATTTTTCAAATGTTATGTAATGTCTCATTGTTTTTGTAACAAATATTTTTGATTTTTTTTCTGTTAAGATGCATGCAGGTGCATAATACACATGATACATTAAATAAGATATAATTTCATGCATATTGCAACATATTAGTATTTTTAGAGATTAAATACTAACACCAATACCAGATAATATTGCCACTGATTGCTAGAAATTGTTTTGACAGTACAAATATTTAAAAATTAATCCAAATCCAAATGTACAGCGTCATCAATATATTCCAAATGATACCTATAATACAATTAATTTTATTGGGAGGATGGATTCAGTTATCTAGGTTTAGGTTATTTCTAATTCCCCATACATTATGCGATGCTAAGTAAAAAAGGGCATAATTTTCCAACTAAGAGTATTATTTAAGTATAAAATTATTCTACCATAAGGCACACTCTTCCTTCAAGTTTATTTTGATAGCTCATTTTACGGATGTTTCAGCAAAATTATTGAAGAACTAAGATTGAAAAGCTTTCTGTATTACATATTTTAACTCTTAAAAAAACTTTGGATTTTGTTTAGGATTAAAGTTCATCTTTAGAAAGTAATAAATATAAGTAAACCTTGACCAGTTAAGGGAGACAAAATGAGTTGGTCAAGGCATTCTAGGTGTATGCTTTGCAGATAATGAGGACCTCATGGGACCATGAGCCTGTGGTTGTAGGACAGCAACGCAGGGAAAACAGACTCTCCAGTCTACTGCTTTAGAGCTAAGTGGTCCCAGAGTGGTCCTCCCCCTCCTACCTTGTTCATCTTCTTTCTTTTTCTTTCTTCCTCTCTTCTCTCTTCCTCTTTCCTTCCCTCTTCTTCTTCTGCAATGTTCTCCTCCTTCAGCCCACCCATTGGCTCCTTAGGCTAACTGCTCTTCCTCATTCAGATTACATTTGAAAGCCTGTGCCTCTGGCAAGAGTTCCCTGGTAGCTCTTGTCTGGTTTACTGGGTTCTTCCTGTCCTACATGTTCTCCTCAAGGGAGGCCTATTACATCAGGCTGAAACAATCTTTTACCTTATCTGACCTCTGACCCCCCAACCCCACTGTGATGCCTGTGTCCACCTGGTTCACCTCGTATGGTCCAACACGAGATATTTATGACTAGTGGGAGTTGAACATTATTTTTCAAATAAACATCAAACAAATAGTAAATAAGCAAGCAAACATGATTTTTTTTAAACTTAAGAATGCGAAGTAAAGCATTTGTTCATCTATTTACTCATTCAATGTTTATTAAGTGTGTGATTCCTATCTAAATATTTACATCAAGAATTGGGTAAAATTCTGTTAAAAAGAATTTTGCTTTTTGTATAAAAAACAATGAGATTTTTGTTTTTCTCCCCTCTTTCACTTAATCCACTTGCCCCCCAAGCCCTTACTATAAAATGCACAGGATATTTTAAATTATTATTTTAAACTTTTTTAAAAAAGAACTCTATTTCCTTTGTTCTATGACATAATATTTTTGTTTGACCACTGAGAACAGGTGGTGGCTGGTATTGTTAAAGGACTTATGGCCTTATCTAAGCTGAGTATATCCTGAAGTGAGTGGTTATAAATTAAATGTCTAACGAGAAGTGACTCATATTTACATGGGTGGGAATTTGGGCTAAGAAATGTGGGAGGTAGGCAGAAAGGAAAACAATGCTGTAGGTATTTTCTTCTTAATGTGTGAGTATGGAAGCTTTTACTGCCAAGATCCCGATGATTAGTGAGTTTAAAGGGAAACGTACAAAGTTGTAAAAACACTGTGCTAAAAAAAGTCAGTGGTTTTTCTTTACTGCCTTTATTCAGCTTTGTGACTACTGAACTACTATAGCTGGTGAAGTCTAGCATTTTTTTTTTAAGATTTCATTTATTTATTTGTGAGACACACAGAGAGAGAGGCAGAGACACAGGCCGAGGGAGAAGCAGGCTCCCTGTGGGGAGCCTGATGTGGGACCAGATCCCAGGACCTTAGGGTCACACCCTGAGCCAAAGGCAGATGCTCAACCATTGAGCCACCCAGGTGCCTCCAGCATTTTCATATTAGTAAGAGGTGTGTCGACAATAAATACCTTCAATGTAAGAATGAAAATGTTAAAGACTTTCCTCTTTAGTTAGTAAATAAAACCAGAAGTGGGTCCTGGAAGCTCTATTTTACTACTCAGATTTCTCTCACAGTTGATAGCATAGTTAGCGTGACTAAATGCAATTTATAAATGGTTTTCTATAGAGTGCTCAACCCAATGAAAGGTGCATGAGACCCTCTGACATGAATTATTCAGTGCACGCACCTTAAATGGTGGATGACTTCAGGAACAGATACCTGAGGGAGAGTTAGAAATAGCAGTGCCCTTATCTATAAGATTAAGGCAATCGAGGACAAGGTACAAATTCATCTCAAAAAATGATGTTGCGCACTAGAGTGCCTAGAGTACTATGGATCCATCAGCTAGGTGGGACCAAACAACATCTCTGAATCAAAATATCACCAAATTACTTACCTGATATTTTCTTCCAAATTCAATAGAAAATAAATGACAAAATTGTTCTTACCTGTGGAAGAAAGATGAGAAAACTAAAGTGCCTGTCGTATGTAATTCAGCCCTCACAACCACCTTTTTTTTTTCAATACCACTTCTTACCAGAAATAATCATAAGCTAGAGTGTTTTCTTTCTTTAAGAACTATCCCAGGAAACTCCATCTGCTACCCAAGTTCATGTGCTGCATTTAAGACCTTCTACAAAGAACATTGTGTGGGATGCCTGGGTGGCTCAGTGGTTGAGCATCTGCCTTTGGCTCAGGTCATAATCCCGGGGTCCCGGGATCGAGTCCCACATCGGGCTCCCTGAAGGGAGCCTGCTTCTTCCTCTGAATATGTCTCTGCCTCTCTGTGTCTCCCATGAATAAATAAATAAAATCTTAAAACAAACAAGCAAACATATAAATCAAAGGACACCGTGTGGAAGGAGGCAGATTAGCAGCGTGATGTGAGATGAGTTGTATGGTAGAGCCACAGGACAACCCTCACATGGCACACCGCCCACCTTTCGTGGGCTTTTTCTTATTTGTGGCCTTCTTCAAGCACTATTCTTCAAACAACACCATGGTGTCATCACAAGCGCTGCCTGAGAAGTCCATTTTCATCTTTTGTGAAAACGTTGATGAATTATTTCCTTGAAGATTTTTGTTATCTTTTCCCTAATATATACCCTAAATATGCGTGCATGTGTTTTCATAAAGTGGAGACGCTGGATTGCTTTTCTTCTCTCCTGTGTGTTTCGGAACAGTAAAATAGGACAAAAGTAGCAAGTTAAGGGCAGAGGGTACTTCTTGTATTATATAGAAAATGCTGTGAAGCGGGGGTTGGGGTTGACCTAAAGGGTTTGAATTTAATGGGCACAAGCTAGAACTTATGGTTATAAATTAAGATGTCTGCTCCATGAAGGATAGTATAGCACATACTATGTGTCATAATAGTGTAGTATCCACTAGTCGCAGTGGAAACTGAAGTGTTGACGGAATCCTTCTAAGAATCTCTCAGTTTATTCATCTACAAACTGGGAATACCAACAGTAACCTAGTAGCATCACTGTGAGAAATTAATGAGAATATCAGACGTAAACATCTGTTAAGGCAAGTAATAGTTTGTACTTCCTAAAGATTTATTTATTTGAGAGAAGAGAGAGCAAGTGCATGTGTACAAGCAGGGGGAGGAGCAGAGAGAGGAGAGAGAATCTCAAGCAGATTCCCAGCTGAGCATGGAGCTGGACTCAGGGCTTGATCCCAAGACCCTGAGATCATGACCTGAGCTGAAATCAAGGGTCAGGCACTCAATGGACTGAGCCACGCAGGCGCCCCTAGTTTGTACTTGCTAAATGACAGGAATAATAAAAATAAGTATTTTTACCAAGCTCCCTAAATTAACTATGTTGGCTCTTCAGGCTTATTTCCTTGACATCAAAGGTATTTGGAAAGTTGCTCAAAAGAAGATTTAGAAGGTAATATTTTGTGGCCAATTGCAATCACACCATTTGTCTGAGGCAGATCTGAAGTCCTCTTGGTAGGTGGAACATGTTACCACTTATTTTCTTCTGCAAATGCTGGGCCTGCCTGCCCCAGATTATCCATCTGCTGCCTTCAGTTCGCTGGTTGACCACTAGAATAGTCTTTTCTCTGGACCTTACCAGACAGGAATGACTCAGTTTGATTCTGCTTTGTG
Source organism: Vulpes lagopus (assembly GCF_018345385.1). NCBI lineage: Eukaryota > Metazoa > Chordata > Mammalia > Carnivora > Canidae > Vulpes > Vulpes lagopus. The sequence goes on from NC_054827.1 coordinate 15,545,206, forward strand.
CCTATATTTGTGGTCATCATCAGGCCACTTGAGCTTCACTGTTATATGACCTGTTGTTGCAGGTGACTTTGATGTCTTGTTCACTGCATTAACTCAGGAAAATCTGGCATTTGTATTTAGTTCATGTGCTTATGGCAATGACCCCATTGTGAACATTTGCCTATTGATTTAAAGAGTGCCTAGGAACTTAAGTAGGTGTCTAGGAACTGAAGAAAGTGTCCAATCCTCTGACTCAGTGGTTCTCAAAATGAGATTTCTGGATCTTTCTCAGACGTGTTCTTTAGGATCTGTGAGTTCTCCACAGCGTTTTTAAGCAGTGTTTGTTCATTTGTTTTGTTTTGTTTCAAATGATAGGCTAAAAAATTAATCAACTGAAGCATGTTCTGCATTATCTTGATGGCCTCTTTATAATTAAATCCATTTCTATGCCTGCTTCTGGCTTTGTTTACTAGCTTGCGAGAGCTGCTGTCATAACAAAGTACCATAGCCTGGGGACTTAAATGACAGAAATTTATCGCCTCACAGTTCTGGAGGCTAGAGGTCCAAAATCCAGGTGTTGGCAGGACTGGTTCCTTCTGTGAGGGAAGGCTGCTGTTACACAAAATGAAAGCCCAGTAAATGTTAGAGGACATGAGATTTTCCAAGTTTCACCAATGGTAAGAAAACTTGACCCATGCTCAACTGATCTTTGCACTGATACGAATGGGTAATACGTAGCATTTATTTATTTCCATGAGTAGTTTGGTGGTAAAGTTTATGCTGAAACTAGAAGAAATTCTTTTCACCATCGGCAAGAACCGAACAAATTTCAGATATTATTTTCCTGATTGATTCCAACAATAATTGGATTGGGTTCACATTTCATGCTGATTTCAATAATCTCATCACAGTTTTCTTCTTAAAAAAGAAAGTTTAAATTAATCCTGAGAACCTTCTTTTTTTTGGTCTTTATTAGTTTCTAGCACACTATTTAGGTTTGTGAACCTCTGCTTGATAGGAATAAGTCAGCTCTTTGAGGGGACCCTTCTGTCCCTTGCCTAATTTTGTGATCCTAAGATAGCTGGACCTTTGGAAAGCTCTCCTCTATATGTCATCTCTTTTTTGCACTGAATCATTTCTGTGATATAAATTTGCTTTCTTAAAATAAAGACTTCCACAATGGGGAAAGAATGAGATGACGGCTCATATGCTTTGGAGGAGGGATTTAGAGGATTAAACTCAGACATTTGGGGATAAATCAGATATTAGACCTCAGACTGAGACCTATTTCCTAACAACTGTGATGAACTGGGAAGCAACTCGCCAGAGATATTCTCACCTCTTGAAATAGCCAATGATCAGAGACACCCACCTGTGGCTTTATATCATAATATAATAATCTGCTGATTGCAAAGCTTGAATTAGGCCTGTCTGCAATTTACTCATAGTTATCAGATTTTCTCCCAGTAACAATATTGTTAATTTTATTGTTATTTTGTGTTGTAAGTTACTCCAGAAGTAGTTTATGCATAGTAGCATAATTTTATTTGTCTTCATTTTAATTTTTTGGTGTAATAGCATAATTTTAACGTAATTAATTGCATGGGGATTTTTGAACTCATAGCAAAGCAATTTACAGTCATTTTAACAATCTATAACAATGTTCAGGCCTTATATGTCTACCACAATAAATCAAGTATTATACATTATCTATGAACGTATACATATGTTTATGAGAGAAGTGATCTTTTACTTTATGTCATGGTAAAAAGCTTAAAAGCTTTGTTTATATAAAAACTTGAGAACCATATCATAATAGATACCCATGATTTGGTTGGATCATAGTTCTCTAAATTATAATCTTAGAATCTTAATCTTGCTTACGATTAAGATTCTAAATGGTGGTGAAGACTTGCCTAGGAAGAAGAAAGTAACTTTATGTCATAACAAGTTATGTTTGTTGATAAAGGATGGCAGAGCTCAAAGGAAAGGCTTTTATGGAATTCTGGCTCTAGCACTTTTTGTCAAAATAAATCAACTAACACAGAAAAGTTGAAGGGCCTCTCTGTGTAGTACATTTTCCTGAATCATTTCATTTGCTTTTCGTTTTCCCTTTTCCCTTTTCTTTTTCTTCAACCTTTCTATGGATTTTGTAGTCCCTTGGTGCTGTATTTTAGTTACATTTTAGAATAATTCAGCCTCTTTCTATAGAAGTTAGAAGACTCCCATGCATTCAAAATATGCTTATTAAGTGCCTATTGCATGACATCTGCATGTTAGAAGCTAGAGACATGAAGTAAGGCATCCATAGTTCATAGTTTCTGACTTCAAGAAACACAGTGTATGGTGAGCAAAGGAACATAAACAGATCGGTACTTAGGACACTTCAAGTGGCGACTCAGAGCCCCACTGACATTATTATGGGGCAACATTTTTTATACTACTTCTCACTGTGCCTTGGGAAACCAGGCAAAGCTAGCAGTGGATACTGCCTTTGACCTAGCTTTCTGGGAGAAATAGGAATTTGGCAAACAACAACAAAAAAGGGGAGGGAGTGAAATTCCAACCAGGTAGAGGTCAACACATAAACAACATCATGGATTTTTGAAAGACTAGAATGCATCCAAGGACTCAAAATGCAATAGTTATTTTGTCCTTCCTCTGCCATGTGAGAAAGACAGATGAAACCAAGAAGTAAGATAAGAATAAACATGGAAGTATAGAATATGTGTGTGGTTTCTTTTTCTTTTAATAATTTAGGGCCAAAAGGAGGAGATGAAATGTTAAAAATAAGTGAAATATCTCATTTCACTCAACTGTAAGTTTTAGCGTGTACTGACCTACAGAAGAAGTAAAAAAAAAAAAAAAAATCACATTTAGGGAGGTTATATAAATAGAAAGAGCCAAAGTAAAGAAAAAAGTGACTGATGTTTGGGTACAGCAGAAACAAACAAAAGACTTTTATTATTGCATGGTAGTCACTACTAATATTTATTGAACACTTACCATGTAGCAAATATTGGGTAAGCACTCTATTATCTCATTGAAACCTCCCTGTCTTTTAATAATTGCCACTCAGTTAATAGGTATTGTTATTATATCCTCTTTTTGGAAAGACAATTGAGGATCAAGGAGATTAAGTAACTTGCCCAAGTTTATATCCTGTATGAAGAGGCAGATGTAGGCTATGAATCAGTCTGTCTCAGAGTTTTGAGGACTTAACCGCTACATAAACTGCCTCTTGCACTCACACACTGAAGTAAGATGACCCCATAAGTGGCAGACGCAGAGTTTCTGTGGCTATGTGGATGCTACAAGGAGGCAAATCGTGGCACACAGAACAAATACAAAATAAAACAGAGGAAACCATAGCAACAATAAACTGTTCATAGCAGAATTTGGACCTGTTGGTTCAAAGGAGACCTGGCTGCAGTAGTCTAAAGTAAGATGATGAGGTCAAAATACAAGATTTTGGTCAGAGAGGAATAAGAATATTCCAAGTTTTATAGTAACATATCCTCAACGGAATACTGTTCTAGATCGGGGGTGATGTGAATTATGACCTGTGATAAGGATTCTTGAAGGAAAAAAAAAAAGAAATGTGCATACAAGTCCATGCATTGTCCCTCTTCTGGACATTGCTAGGTTTTTTTTCCTTCTTTTAGCAATATATCCTAAAAAATGATGAATTCTTTCAGTCGTGTCCAGGTCTCCTTGTTATTCTCTCTCAAGGCTGTCTTTTCTTTTGTATATTTTTCCTGGGTAAGCAGTGTATTAATAAGAACATATTCCTTTGACCATACATCTAAGATTTGTAGCTTTATGGAATGGTGGGGAGCCATATGCAGAACATTAAGAATGTTCCCACTCCTGGATGATAGAGTTGGACAGGAAAGGAATGAGAGGTGAGTGGCTTGTTCTTTGCTGGAGAGGAAAACAGAGAGGTGGCCAGAGAACTCAAAATTCTGGGAGGCTCCCTCTCCCTTCTGTTAAGACTTATGCTATATTTCCTTAGTTCAAAATGTATTTCCTATAAATTTATTTTTTAAAAGGTTTTATTTACTTATTCATGAGAGACACAGAGAGAGGCAGAGACACAGGCAGAGGGAGAAGTAGGCTCCCTGCGGGGAGCCCGATGGGGCACTCGATCCTAGATCTGGGATCAAGCCCTGAGCTGAAGGCAGATGCTCAACCACTGAGTCACTCAGGTATCCCTTTCCTGTAAATTTAGATAGAAAGTTTATTGCCTCTCATGTTGGTGAGAAAAAAAAGCCAAATTATCATTTAATGTATAGGTTTGAGGATATGGCTCAACACCCCAAAACCAAATAATCCAATTAAAGTTGGGCAGGTGACATGGACAGACACTTTCCCAAAGATGACATCCAGATGGCAAACAGACATGAAAAGATGCTTATCATCCCTTACCATTGAGGACATGAAAATCAAAACCCTAATGAGATGCCACTTCATACCAGTCAGAATGACTAAAAAAAAAATAAATAAATAAATAATAAGTGCCACTCAGTTAATAGGCAAGAAACAAGAAACAACAAATGTTGGTGAGGATGTGAAGAAACAGGAAGCCTGGTGCACTGTTGATGGGCATGCAAACTGGAGCAGCCACTACAGAAATTCTGGAAGCCAAATTAGAGAAACAGCCCAAGTGTCCAACTAATGAATGGATGAAGAAGATGTGGTATATACACGCAATGGAATATTATTCAGCCATAAAAAGAATGAAATCTTGCCATTTGCAATGATGTGGATGGAATTAGAGAGTATGATGCGAAGCGGAGTAAGTCAGAGAAAGACAAATACCATACGATTTCATTCATATATGGAATTTAAGAAACAAAACAAATGAGCAGAGGAGAAAAAAAGAGGAAGAAACAAACCAAGAAACAGATTCTTACGTATAGAGAACAAACTGGTGGTGACCACAGGGGAGGGAGGTGGGGGGATGGATGAAATAGGTGAAGGGGATTAGGAGTACACTTATCATGATGAGCACTTGTGAAATGCATAGAATTGTTGAATCACTATATCGTGCACCTGAAACCAACATAACACTGTATGCGAACAACTCTGGAATTAAAATTGAAAACTTAATAGAATTAAAAGAAAAAAAAGATGCAGGTTTGAGGGTGTCACATATACCCAGAAGGTCAGAGTGTGGACGAGGCCTTTATGGGCACATAGTGTGCGGCTTTCAAGACTCAGTCCCTGAGAGGCTATACCAGTGAGAAATGCTCTGCCTGGCTCCATCCCATTACTGCATCTGAGTTAGAGAGGATTGGGGTGACATGGGGGGAGAAGCAACACAGAACTTGGCCTTAATAACATACGAACACTCTCTCCCCCTCCCCCCAAAAAATACCATATATAGAAATCAGAATGGGGCTTTGGCTAGGCCACAGGGGATCATGGGGATGGTGGGGAGTTAGGAAGAGAGGGGTTAGCACATACAAAAAAGAAAGTTCGGATCCCATGAAGAGTACAGCAAGGGTGTAGCCGTGCACACCACACCAAGGGTGTTATGGATCTGTGTGCTGTGGTGGTCTTAGACATTAAAAAGGCAAACTGCAACTTCTTCTGGGATTCCGGGTGATCCAAACAGAAAGGTTAAACAGACTATTTAGATGATTCTTACTAATTATAAGGGGGAAACACATGAAGATGTCAAGTGTTAAAACCACTTCTCATCACCGTTCAAAGGAAACAAAGCAGGGAAGGGACAGGCACGGCTCAGAGGAAAATTAATTAGCATAGGACCTTACTGATACCCTTCGTTTACTGGTGTTTTAGAAAGAAATCCTGCCAAGTTATTTTTCTCAGAGTTTAAAAACAATTGTATACTCCCAAGAGTTCTAATAAATCAACTTGAAAAATATTCAGAAGTGTTTAAAAGTGTCCTGACAAGTGTCTTCTGTATATGTAGTTGAGTCTGATTTTACTAGACTTTGACATTTTGGTTACATAAAGGATTCATCCACAATAAAAATATACTGTAGATAATAGATTTATAACCACGTGGTTTCTCTTTGTTAGTATTAGTGGATTGAACAAGTGCAGAACAGAAAGAAAATATACATTTGTCAGGGGAGAATTCTTTTCACATGGCCTGTCACATTCTGACACGGAATGTACTTAATTTCTCTCCTTTCTCAGTTCAGCGAGTTTGTTTTCTTAGAATCTATTCTTTGAATTAGTTTAAGGAACTAAGTTCAATTAAGTGCCACAGTGGAAGTAGCTCAATATATAGCCATGGCTAAACTGAAGAAAATTATATCCATAGAAGAAATTCAAGTCAGAGAATTAGGAAAAAAAAAAAAAAAGAACAACAATAAAGTGCTATGTATCACTGAGAAAGTGTGGATTCATTATTGTTTAATAATTAAATGAGCTAGTGGAGGAAGAGTGCTCAGAGGGCATGCCCGGGCAAAGGGCTTTTCCTTTTATAATTTACACAGAAAGAGCTATCATGAGATCCTTAAAGGCAGCTCTGGTTTGTGGCCCAAAATGTAGTGAAAGCTATTATTATATTGCTCTTTGTAGTGAAATGCAAAATAAAAGGAATATTTTATTGATCTTTGAAAACGGTTTTCATATGGATGTTCACTGGAAGGTTTCAAAACCTAGAAGATTCAAATGCTTTTCTTTTAGATGTAATAGAAATCTGATAGTAAAATTAATTCAGATTTGTGTCGATGTACTTCGTCCCATCAAGTAGTCATAGGGATTATTTACATTTTGAAATAGAAATAATAGAAACAGACAAAATAATATATCTGTTTTTATGGTTAAGTATGACTTGCCTACATAAAAGTCAGTGCACTGAAATATCAATCAATCTAGAATTTTTTTTTTTTTTTTTTTTTTTTTTTTTTTACACACTGCTATATGGGTCGTCAGGGACTGCAGATTTTCAGAGCAACCAACAGGAAACAAAATCAGGTGTGTTATATAAGCCATTGATTTGTCCCTGATGAATTCAGGTGAAATTGCATAATTTAAATCACACAAACTCCTTCTAAGCCATTTTTAAAAAGCTAATCTGCTCGGGTTTAGTGTTTCAAAGTATCCACTTTTGTGCACATGTACACAGATAAAGCAGGTTAAATGTCTTACTGCTGTTAGGAACTTGGTAAGAACGCCATCGAGCTTTCTGAGCCATGGTTCCCCTACCTAGAAGAAATCATAAACTGTCAAGTCGATGTAAATATAAGATTGATCTATTAAGAAAGATTCATGCTTAGTTTATTTTCTTTTGTTAGCAAATCAAGGAAAAATGGCATGTATCACAAATGTTGCCAGCAAGAAGCACATTTTGGGGTTACATGGAATAAATAACTGTACTTGCAAAAGAAATAGCACTTGCTTTGTAGATTTTGAATCTCGGAGGGATTTTTTCTTTAATTGGTAAAAACCATATGTATAATTTGATTTCCAGGTACGTTTACAGACTGGACAAGACCATTAATATGGAAAGTTTCTCTTGCCAGATTTTTGTACACTTGCAAAGAAATTTGTTACTTTCTCTGTTAGTACTTCTAAGAACAGAAAGTAGTAGAACATCCGAGGAGTTTCTGATCCATATGAACTTTTCTTGACTATTTGATCATGCTTTGGCATCACCATGATTTCAGGTCACATAGTTAGTTTTTCTTTATTTTTACAAAATGACTTTGGGGACAATCCTTTAATTTGAAGACAATCCTAAATTTATTCTTACCAAGTCAGTCCCCCCCCCAAGAAATGTAGTTTTCATATATATTTCCCAGTTCCTTCTGGAAGAGGAGAGGTGGCAAGCTATAATGAAATTTCCAGTTCCATTTCCTCTCTTTCCCCCGGTCACATTTTATATTCTGCACGCAGCCTCAGCAGGCATTACACGTCCTGGCGGCCCAATTGCTAAGTTTCCACAGAGCGCGTGACAATCAACTTTGCTTTACTGAGCAGGATGGAACTCAGCCAGACATCATTCTACCCCCAGAGGGCTGCAAGATGAAAAGATATTATGTCCACCAGGTCTTAGGGTGAAGTACAAAGCTGCAGATCGAAGGACAAATCAAGACGCCCATCCTTTTACATTTAAGTCCTCACTAGTATTAGTCTCATCTACTGATCCCAAGAAGAAAGGGAAAAAAAAAAAATCAAACTACTCCATGTCTGTTCTAAAGTGCTCCTTCTGATTTCAAATTTTGGCAGACAGTTAAATGTAGGAACATGATTCACCAGAATCAAGCATATAATTCCATTTATAGTCTGAAATCTCAAGTGGGTAATAAAGGAAGTCACATATTTGAAAATTATGTCCTTTAATTCCTGCTAGTGAGGTGATAGGCTTCAGAATGAAAAATCAGTTTTAAAAATCAATTACTTAATATTTTACCCAATATTGTGCTTCGTGGATGCACAATAGATATTATGTGATGGTACCACATAATAAACTCCAGCAATTCTTTATTTTACGTTGCTTTTCAAGCACGATCTAAGAAGTAATTTCTTTGCAGACAAGATGTTGGTTTTATGAACATAGGTTTTTTTTTAAAGATATTATTTATTTATTCATGAGAGAGGCAGAGACACAGGCAGAGGGAGAAGCAGGCTCCCTGCAAGGAGCCCGATATGGGACTCCATCCCTGGACTCCAGGATCACGACCCGAGCTGAAGGCAGACGCTCAACCTCTGAGCCGCCCAGGTGTCCCTGAACATAGACTTCTAAAGTTCTGTATAAAAACATCCTATAGGCTGTGCAGTTTTTATATCTTTTAGGATTGCTATCATATAATATGTGCAGACAATGTAATTATTTTCCATCTTAAGTACATCAAAGTATACGTGGAAAGTATATGAAGCATAGTCAACTAATATTCTATACTAAGAACATTCTTAGTAAGATTATTCTTTGGTTCCATTAGGACTATAGTTTATATTGGTATGTTACTACACACAATAAGTATTTTACTACACTATTGAGTTGGAAGTGTCAACTTTTGTAGTTATCAGTGATGCTGAAGACAAAGATGAAGATGAAGAATGGAAATAATTCAAGTCCTCACATACCTTTACTGCAATATATGGATGTTTCTGGCAAATTTCTACTTCCTAGATCATTGTTTCAGTTATCCACTTAAAATTGTAAGTCAGTTTAGTAAGTTAAATAAATTCGAGTTCAAGATAATGTTGGTTTCTTATAACTCACTGAGGCAAATAAACCTTTTTACTCTGATCTATGTTTTTTGCCCAGTTAATTCTAATTATATATAAAAATCTAAGCATGTAGTCCAAAAACCTGAAATTTGCCATTGTTTCTTATATCATCACTCTCAAAAATGTTTTATTTCACTCTCAAAAATGTTTTATTAGATTTATCAATTATAAGTGTTTATTTGAAGTTTATATTTGTAAAACTGGGTTTATGAAATGTAGTAAGAAATGCATTAAGCTAATTTTTCTATATACAAGAAAAACCTTGTTAGTGTGATTTATCTAACATGAATTGCAAAAAGCAAAATGGTTTCATGAGTAGAACACTCTGATTTGGTAGTTGCTGATCTGTCTTTATATTTAACATTACCTTTCCTTTGAGTTTGTGGGTTGGCAGATACTTATCCTGGGACATAGATTAGACAGTAGATTCCACTGAACAACTTTTATTTCAGTCTACAAACATTCCATAAGGCTTTTTCATTAATGCTTGTTTCATTTTGATGAAACTGCTGACAAAGGCAAAAGAAATTCAATGATGGCATTACAAAGAATTTCAATTTTATTCAAATTATTGGTTTTTTTAAGAGTATGACTTTTATTAAGAAAGATTACACGTAGTTAGAATAAACTTGGGTGTGAATTTTTCATTGGGATGATTGAGAATGTGATTCTTAACTCTCCTCAAGACTTTGAGCTGAATCACACATATTCTTTTCAATGTCTCATTTGAACAGAAAAAAAGATTGGTCTTGGCTGATCCATTATTGAAAAAAGTTTGTGTGTGTGTGTGTGTGTGTGTGTGTGTGTGTGTGTAGCTTCTAGCCTTCAGGACTGGAAAATTCACTCTCCCTATTCTAAAAGAATGATTTAGTTCCTACCCATAGAGGTGGAATACAATCCCCATACTTGTTTTGTGAAAGGAAATACTATGAACTGTAGAAGATGGAATTTTTGGATATAACTCAAATCTGGTGTTCAGGGCTGAAAAGGAACTACAGCCAGCAGAATCCCATGTGTTTTTTGAATAAGAAGAGATTTAACTGTTTGTCTTCAGTAGTCTGTTAGAGTACACACCAACTCATGCACTTATGAATTATGTTTATTTCAAGGCATAAAATTGGTCTCTGTTCTTTCTCAATGCTCTGAGGAGTTACCACACTAAGGTTTTAATTTTAGGGGAAAACCATGTCTGGCCTAATAAAACCAGTTTTGCAGCTTAATTCTTTCCACATTATGCAGCTCAAAGAAGAGGTTTTAGTTAATAGTATTTTAGTTCATTAAAGGCAAGTGATTCAGTTCCTGAAGTCTGATGATGATTGGATTCTCAGTGTCTTGAGAATTGAATTCCCTCTCAGTTCTCTACAAAAAGATATTCACCTGTTTATCGGATGAAGGAATGAGCAAAGTGGAGCTTAGAGAAAGTTACCAGAAATTAAGCGAGACTGACAAAATAGGACAGAAGGAGACCAAAAAATTCTTGAGTTAAAACACTCTTAATTCAGTTTCATTAAAATAAAAATTGAAAAGTAGGAATAAAATCTGAAGACAATAAGAAAGCTTATCTTTTAGTATGCATTTTAATAAAGTGTTGAGATTTTTAAATAAAGTTTTGATTTTTAAGCAATCTTGACCCCCAACATGGAACTTGAACTTACAACCCTGTGATCAAGAGTTGCATGCTCTGGCGACTGAGCCAGCCTGGTGCCCCAAAAGTATTGAGATTTTTAAAATCCTATTCCAAGATTTAAGTTTACTTTTTATATTCTTTTCTTCAGATGTATCCTAAATTATTATGATTACTAAACTATTACTGTTCTTCTTATTATTATTTGTGGTCGTATTTTGCAGGAGTTATTACATTACCTGCAGGACAGGACTTCTTCTAAATAATATCACTTACTTGTGGCTCTATCTGCAGGAATTGCCACAATCTGAGCCTGGGCTGGGGTAGAGGGTCCTGGAGCTCGTATGGACAGATAATATTTTTACATAGTTGTATAGTTAGTGAGTCGAAACAGAATCATGGCTGGGAAGGGAAGCAAAGTTTGAAGCAGCACCAAGGCTTGATGGAAAAACTAAAGAGAGATATGATTCACAAGGTCAGAGGATAGGATGATTTGAAACAGGATAGAAAGGAAGAATAAAATGAGTCAGGAGGGTGGTTCTGAACTCAAGTCATGAATGTGTCAAAGGTCTAAATGTTGTAGAAACAGATGGACGAGACAAAGCCATCTGTGAGTGTGGAGGCTAATCTTGCCCCTAAATAGTTTCCCCGCCCTGAAGTGAGATAGCCGTGTGGGATCCCATTTCACATCAAACATGGTCCCCACTTTCTTAAATAAAGGGAATGAAATTTAAATTTGTCCCAAACCACTTATATTCTTATTCTCATTTTTCGAGGTTAATTATAATCTGTGCTATTATTATTACTGTGGTTAATATAAATAAGAAATATTTTCTGAGCACCACTGTGAATGGAATATGTGGGGTGGGGAGAGTTGACATGGTTGGAAAGAAGGCTTTTAATTGCTTTGTGCAACATATGGAAGTAGCTTTGGGATTTTCAAGGAGAGTAAAAAAATAAGAGCATTGGAAGAGAGGGATAGAGTATTTTAGTGAGAGGGACACTGAGCTAAGGGCCAGAGGAGGGAGCATACTCTTAGGAGTCTATCCTAAGGGTAGAGGAGGAGGTAGGATTAACTAGTGCATAAGCCTGGCTTATCCATCTGACTCCTTTCCAGCTCCCAGGCTGGAGTGATTTAGTGTCTCCCCAGCTCGACCTGGAGGTTTCATTCAAGACAGGTTCTACCATCAGGCTGGTTCCCAGAATTGAGGACATTTAATTAGAATTTGACCACCGTAAATCAGTGCAAGGCTGTTGTGCTGCTGGTTCCAGGACCTCCTTACTGCTCTGCGGAGAGTCCAGCTTGTGGCTTCCACAGGGTAACCATCTATGTCGTTTCCGGGTCTGTGACCTATTGCTCCCTGGCGAAGCCCTACCTTACTTTCTGCAGCTGTGGGCTGAGCCTCAGTATCTCCAGTTTGGGTTTTAGATGTTCGTTTTATAGAGACAGATGAGAACCACAGGCTGTTGGCTGAGCATCGAGGGTACTTTGACCCAGATACAAGAAAGAAGCTGCTGGAACTTGTTGAGTCATCTCCTGGAATAGTTCAAAAGTTTCAGCAATCCTGCATAGTGAAGATAAGGCTTTAAATAAGTGAATGCCCCGTTAGAATTCTTCTTAACGAACAACACACTATAAATAAAGTCCTAATAAATATAGCTAGAAAAATCTCCCAGCGTCCCACTATCTTAATAAATCAATTTTATTTATTTTTCCATTCTCCTTTTTAGTTTTCACCCATATGAACAGATGATTTTTACTTAGTTACAACCATAGTGGAGATCCAAGTGAGTATGCCAAATCTAATCCATAGAGAAAATGTAAAGCCTTGTCTTTTACTACCGGCTATGATCTAATGATTGTTTTCCTAAAATTCACATATTGTATTCACATGGTATTAGGAGGTAGAACCTTCAGGAAGCACTTACGGTGTGACAGTGGAACCCTCATAAATGGGATTAATGTCCTTATAAGAGGTTCCAGGGAGAGCCCCAACCTCTTCCATCTCAGACTTCCCATCCCTAGAATGGTCAATCATGGATCCCTGCGGTTTTCAAGCTGCCCAGTCAATGGCATTTTGTTATAGCAGCCTACATGAGTGGATTAAGATACTACCCAACACGCTGAAAAATAAATAACTTATCAAAGAGTATGCTATCACCTGCTGCCCAAGCTGGCAGGTTTGGTAAGTGGATCTGGACTTCCTTTGTGAGAAAAACATTATTTCACCAGTGCTGGTAGGAAAATCCTTGAGAAGCGTGGAAGCCCTTTGTTCCATGCATTGCAAATATTATCAATTTTATCTTCTGCTTTTGGTCCTTACTTTTTAAGATCATCTTAAAAATCAACTCCCTGAGGTTTTTATTTACCATCATACTCCCCTTCCAGGCAGAGTTTTGAGAGACTAGGAGACAGTCTTTCAGTAAAGGAAACACAGCAATGATATAACACGGTCTGGGCTCTTAGGAAAGGAGTTCTAAGCCCTGGAGAGAGGCACTGATGCTGTTGTCATTTCTGGGGGTGTTTCTAGATGATGTTGTGTTACTTGAATTTTCAAAAAAGTTTTTATTTAAATTCCGGTTGGTTAACATACAGTGTGATAATTAGTTTCAGGTATACAATATAGTGATTCAACACTTCCAGGCAACCCCTGGTGCTCATCCCGACAGGTTCACTTCTTAATCCCCATCACCTATCTCACCCATCCTCCTACCCCCCCTCCCTCTGGTAACCATCCATTTGTTCTCTATAGTTAAGAATCTGTTTCTTGGTTTGCTTCTCTCTCTCTCTCTCCTTTTCTTTGCTTGTTTGTTTTGTTTCTTAAATTCCACATATGAATGAAATCATACAGTATCTGTTTTTGTCTGACTTATTTCATATTACCATCATAGCTCCATCCATGTCATTGAAATGATTAGATTTCATTCTTTTTTATGGCTGAGTAATATTCCATTGTATATGTATACCACTTCTTTTTTTTTTTTTTAAGATTTTATTTATTTATTCATGAGAGATACACAGAGGGGGTTGGGCAGAGACACAGGCAGAGGGAGAAGCAGGCTCCATGGAGGGAGCCCGATGTGGGACTAGATCCTGGGACTCTAGGATCACACCCTGGGCCAAAGGTAGATGCTCAACCTCTAAGCCACCCAGGTGTCCCTGTGTACCACTTCTTTATCCATTCATCAGTTAATGGACATGGGCTGCTTCCATAATTTGTCTACTGTAGATAAGGCTGAACCCTGATAAATATCAGGGTTCTTGTGCATTATTTGAATTTGATGACCAAGTAACACAACTTTCAAAGGTACACATAAAAATTTTTCTAAAATATGGAAGAAAAATATAATTTTGGTGATGGAGATCACAATCTGGAGGATAGGAAATGGAGCGAGTTTTAGGCAAACCAGTCAATGTAGTAAAACTTATCTTTGAATTATTTTACAACTCCTTTTTCTATTCTTTCTCCTTCTTGTCCTACTCACTGCTATCATGTATTCCCAAACTATACAGAGCTCTACTTGGTGGATTAATTAACACAGAGGTTTTAGTGGCTTAATTACCAACTGTCTGGAAGGATATAAATTGTGTAAGGAGAACCTCAGGGAACAATATTTAACCAAGTGAGTGGTTCTCCAATAGTGGAATTTCAAGAGCTATATTCCCGGAAGGGGAGGTGTTTGCTGGACTTCTTGACCTGCAATTATATCATCTTAGAGTAGAACTGTACAGTATACATAAAGACACCTTGAGAATATTCAAGAAGTTTGGAAAGGCAGTGGGCTAGATAATCTCAAGACTTAGAGAAAAATGGGGAACAGGAAATTGCAAATCGTCTTTACTGAAAGGATAGTTGTGTCTGCTGTGTGATTGCTCTAATCCCATCACCTCTTCCAAAGAACGACAAGGGAAATTCAGTGATTATTAGAATCCATCAAGGCAAATATTTCCCTTCAGGGATTTAGTAAGCAATTAAGCAAAATCACTTCTTTGAACACTCCTGTAATATCAGGACTTATTGGTCTTCTTAATATTGTATATTTCTTTAGCAACTGGTTCAAGTCTCCTAACACTCCTCTCTTAAGGAACATTCAAAATTCTGCTCTGGTGACCAATGGTAAGATTAGATGAAATCATTTTAGCAATATTTTTCAGGAGTCCCAAACTCTGCTGGGCTGTAGGAGCATGGCTAGGTTGTTCCTTATCCTCCGAGGCCTTTAGGTCATGGACATGCTTTGATACATGGTGATTTTTGGCATATAAAGAAACAAAAATCTGCAGTTGGTTTCATCACTTGGTAGTTGCTAAAATAGTACATATCTATTTAAATCAAATTCGAGATACGTTGAAAGAAAAATGATAAAAATAGTAGTATTTAGTTTTAGAAATATATTTACCAGTCTATATTCATTGGAATTCTATATAAACATCACTGGACTCCTTAAGCCAATATGTGAAGGTTTTATTCATTTCCTTTTCTAAGAAATATATTGACATAAATAAAACTATGCTGTTTAAGAAAGGTACTTATGGATTTAATTAATTAGGACGTTTTTCTCACACTAATTTTGTTTTAAGAAGGCAGCTCATTTATGTGTTACTGGAGCAGTTCATGTCACAAGCAAATTAAAATAAATGTCCACTTTTTAGAAATTTTTCTTTTATGGTCTGAAACTGCCATAACCACAATTTACTGAAATATTACTATAAAATTCATACCATTGCCTTGGGTTATATTGAGTATCTAATAGTTAGCAAAACTTATATCCATTAGTATCTAATGCTTCACTGTTAAACGTGTATGGCTTTATTTGGCCTCAAAAGTTAAATACTTTGTTCTTTCTAAGATTTTTCACACACAGCATAAATCAGATATTAGCTTTTTGTTGGTTAAATTAGTGGCAAATGGATGAGATTTACATTCCGGTCAAGAATTTACAGTTGTTCATCACTCGTTCAAATGATTTTTCTTTCTATGTTCTGCAATTATCTTCTTGCCCAAAGACATTTTTCTCCACTTGGGAAATAATCATTAGTTTATTTATTTTCAAGGGTTAGAAATCCACAAAATTATGATTAAAGATGTGGAAATTAAATACACATACCAGGTAACACTGCCTTTTGCGTGACACTTCATGGCAAAGGAGTGTTTGTATGCTTTTTGTTCAGACAGTCACGTCAGAGGTAATGCATCAGTGTGGTGAGTTGATGACAATTGCCTGACCTGAGTGAGTGGTCAAGTTTAGAAATTCTTTGTTCTCTGTGGCTCTGTCCTGTGACACTCTGCTATTTCCTTTAAAGTGGAGGCTGGCATAATGGACTATAGAGAGGATGACCTACACAAATGCATTGGCCTTTATTCAGTTGGCCCCTTTGACATGTCCCTCTAGATGTTAGAATATTAGTATTGTTTTGGCATGGAGGAATTTGATTACTTTAGGTAATCAATAGCTACTCTAGACGTTTTGAAACATGTTGAGCTAGATAAACTTGCTACTTTTTCCTCCCTCCATTTTAAGACACATGACTCTTTAAGGGAAATTTAATCCGTATGTTTCTGATTCCTTTACACTTAACTCATCAAAATGTTGTTTTGTAAGAGCCTTTGAAGTCAAGGAAGCCTTTTAAGTCATTTTTTATGAGACTTTTTCAAGCCTCTTTTCTTAGGAACAGGAAGTGGCATTTAGCCAACAGTTAACAAACTCAAACACCAAAAGGTTCAACTTGGGTTTGAATCCCTGAACCCACAAGTGTTTGGATGGACTCGAGACATGACCCATCTCTGCTGTATATGTAGTGCCAACAGACATCATAGCAGTTCTAATTACCGAGATGACTCTAGGATCCTAACTGCCTGCCAACTTGCAAGTGTTTCTCTAATCAATCTACTTCATGCTAAATTATGACTCATTTAACTTTAAAGGAACCACTTTATTACCCAATCGGCCCAGCATTTTCGTGACTTCTGTGAGAGCTATTTAAATTGTCATTCTCACAAAGCGAGCTAGCTAGAACTTTAAAATCTGGTCACCAGTAAAATCACACAAGAGTTCAAGTTCACAGGACAAGTGAGTGTTGATTGACCATGAAGGCTTCTACCCGGCACAGAGATTATTCCAGCCACTCAGTTTCTGAGTGTAGAAGATAACATGGATGCTGCAATCCTTCAGAAAATACAATGTACATTAAAATAACAAATGAAGCATCTGGCTTCAGAAGTTCTCACTTGATTTATACTCAACAGTTGTTGTAAGTATAAACTAGCCTCCATTTCTCAGGAAATTTATAGCCTAAACAAGCACACTACTGCCTTGGTAGTTCCCACTACCGACTGCATTTGATGCGATTCTGTCCAGTAGGCTTTGAAATCACCCTGCTAAGTACTCATTCTGCAACTTGCAAATTATGCAGCAATGAACATGCCAAACAGCAACAGCTGATCTACGTGGTTAAAAGCTTTAAAGTAGCCCAGAAAGAGGTAGTGAGAATTAATTCTAGAAACAAATGACTTTCAGTAATTTACATTAATGTGAAGAGAGCCCAAGCAGAATGCTATGCCTCCTTTTTAGGGGCAATGTGACTCAGTGCTCTTGAGACTGTGTTTATTATCCAGGCTAAGGAGACTGGGATATGGTCCAGACTACCTTCGTATAGATATATCAGATAGCATAGTCGCTAAATGCCTAGGGGCTCAGGATTCAGACTGTCTGGTTCAAAACCTGACATCATCCATCACTGGATCTGTGACCTTGGAAAAAGGGAGATAATAATAGGACTTATTTCACTGGGCTGTTGTGAGGATTCCATAAGATGATATAGGTGAACTGCTTTGCATGTTCAATAAACTGGGCTATTGATGCTATGATGATGATGATGATGATGATGATGATGATGACAGTGATGGTGATGATGGTGATAGGGTTGGTGATGATGATGATGATGATGATGATAATGTTGCACAGGATCAGGAAACAGTATAACAGGAAAACAGTTACTCAGGTATAAGTCACACACTAGGAGCTATGAACTCTTCGTGTTTGTTAATCTTCCTAGGAATTCTCATCCATGTCCGTGGAGTTCAGTGACACTTGTTTATTGAAGATCCTCAAATCAGTGTCCTTCCTCTATGCTTGTCTCAGAACAAGGCTCACAAGACCACTAATAGCTGAATCTTCATCTCTTCTTGCTGAACCATGGGTCTTTTCTCCAACCTGCTTGTGCTTTTCATACTCCAAAACTTAGCAGAAGGTCCTCCTTCAATCTTTAATGTCCCCACTTCTTGACCATCAGGCAAATTTCTGCTCATTTATTGATGCTCAAGCACCAAGTCCTTCATAAGAGCCTTGAACTCCTTTTTGCTGATTTAGGTCTCTACCTCTCACCCCTCTCCTTTGCTATAATGTTTTTATTGCTTCTCACTCATACTCCATTATAGCATTCATCCTATTATGCTGGAAATCACTTGTACATCTCTCCTCACATTCCCCTGTGTGTACTGTGAAAGCAGGGACTGCATCTTACATCTCTGGGTACCAGCATCCACCACAGCACCGTGCATATAGTAAACATTCAATAGACACTTGGTGAAGGAATGAAATGTGTCTGGAGAAGTCACAAAAAGGCAAGGTGAGTTGAAAATAGTTTTGGCTTTATCAGCTCCAGTTTTACTAAAATAGACTCTTGACTCCATATCTCAATTCTCCCTGTGGTCACGTCTAGCAAATTTGAGTGTCTTGGAAGCAGTCTATGCATATGGGGAAGTTTTATCTTTCTCTATGAAAGATATGCAAAGTGCTCGATGGAGATGAGTGCATATTGTATTTACCATATTAGATATTGAACAGAATAGCCCAGATTTCAAAGCAGCTTGATTACGACAGAGTTTTCCCCTGCAGTTAGGTCAGACATTCAGCATTTGGTGAATGAATGTCTGAAAGTGAAGGAATAACATTATCTGAATAATTAAGACAAAACCCCCAGTGTTCTCTGTGCTTATTCAGGTACTTGCTTCAGTTCCTTAGTGTGATATTCTAGTCTTTAGAGTGACTCACTGTGTTTAACATCAGTCCTATCAAATGCCAATGTCAAAACGTCCTCTCTCTCCATCCTTGTTGCTAATGACACCTTCACAATGTCCTCATCAGTGTGGGACTTTCTGAGGAACTTGTATACAGCCTTCAAAACCCAACTACACATGCTCTCTGAAAATTGAAAGTCACTAACTGTGAGTTATTGATGCATATGACCAAGAGGTGGCTTCAATCCTACGGATGCCCTACTGGGAAGAATAATGGACTCCGACTGCCCTCAGAGCTGTTAAGTAAATTCTGAACCCACCTGGAGATATTCTAGCACATTTTTACCTAGAAATGGAAAGCTGAGACTCAAGTGAATTGCTGAAAGCAGCTGGACACGTTGCGCCCTCAGAGACCCTCTGCACAAGAGATGTGACTTCAGACCTAAGCTGTTCTCTTTGGCCATGTCATAACCCTCATGCTTACCTGGGGTGGTTCTAAAGGTTTTGAGAAAAATCAGAAATCATAACTTATTAACTGGTCATGAAAGTAATTTAAAAAACCAAATAGGATACTACACACCAGTATATTTTACATAGGAAGAACAAGTATTGTTCCATGAAGCTTTTGTATCATTTTAAAGATTATGCCTGTTTCTGTGTGTGTTGGGGGGATGATAGGTGGGTGAGTGTGATGTGAGTGTAATCTGTGGCTGGGTCTCGATATATTTATTTCTTACTCCGAGTTGCAGTAAAAACAGCTTGAAACCTACTGTCTTAGAAACTCTGAAGCAACCTGGGGTTTGGATGTTTTTCAAGGAATCAAAACCACCCTGTAATACCAAACAGCTAAACTGGAACATGGCTTGGCACAGACTGATGTTGTCATGTGACTTCTTCAGTGCCAACTCTCAATTATTCATAGAAATGGAAGACAGGATATCTTAGAAAATTTACAAATTTCAGGTTTCTCAGGTATAATTTTGCTAACTTTTCCCCTTACTTTGAGAAATATTTATCGTGTATAATAGTGCCAAGGACTATTCTAGATGCTAGGTCAGTAACAGTGGAAAAGCCAGTCACTGAATTCACAGAACTCAGGACACTATCAAACAAAATGTCTTATGATTCTGAGTTACAACTTTTATTATTTTTAAAATATCCTCCTTTTTTCCACCTATCAACCTTCTCTGAGGAAAAGGCTAATGAACAGAAACTGGTCAAATAGGTGCACAAATGAAAGGGAAAAAAATGGCAAAAATTTGAGCCTGGAAACTATATCATTAGCCCCTTGGCTATCTGAAGTAATAAAAGAAGTAATAATGTCATCATAAATTAGACTTCTAGAATTGGCAACCCCCCGACAAATCGTCAGTTCTAGCTATGAGTCCAGAATCTTCCAAGTATTATCATGGCTATTGTCATGAACATCCTGGATTTTCTTTGTAGGAAGCAAATGAGAGAAAACTCGTCATTTAATTCTGATGCAGACTTCAAATTTTCTGGGACTAAAGCTAATGTAGCAAGTTCATTTTCCCCTGGCAATTGTTTTTCCCTGTTCCTAGTTACTCCATGCCGGACTGTAACATGTAAGGATCACTGAGTAAAATCCTTTCAGTATAACTAGTCATAAACATTCCATGTTTTGTTAACTCTCAAAGTAAGGAAACAACACACTAGTTTTTAAACTAAGAAAACACTATATGCCATGGCCTCCTGAGGCCTCTAAAACGACTTTTCCATGTTTTGTTTGCACTGAAATTTCAAAAGCTGACAATATCTTTCCTTCCTTCCTGCTCCTTGATGTAGTGAAAAGCTTCCCATGTAAGTCTGATCTTTTCAGTTGGACAGATTTATACAGTCTCTCATGTACGCAAACACTCTTGTGCAACAGAATTCTACAGTGTAAGGGCTTGTGAGTTCCTAAACTGTTATTTTTTTTTCTCTCTCGATAAACTTAACTTGTCTTAACTATCATATAATTTAACTTTATGATCCATTCCACATTCCTGCAGGAAATCTTCTTTTAAACATGATTATATACTTCGAGAATGGAGCTGCTAATTTTTCCCTGAATTGCATTTTTTATGGTTGTTCCCCTACTTCCTGGTAGCATATTTTGGATGACACATCCATAGCAACAGTAGCTTTGTTTATGAGTAAACTGAAGAAGAAACATGGACTTTGGTTTGCCTGGGCATACAAAGTGCATCTAGACTGCAATTGTAATTATGTCCACTGGTGGTGATGTGGGCCAGAGTTTATCAGCATTTCCAAAGAAACCTGTTCTCTGGGAGGAAATCTATCAGACACTTCAGTGCAAAATGAAACAAGCTGGTGTGGAAATTTCCATTGTTTTAAAATATCTTTTAAATTTAGTGTTTAAAAATATGTGTAAGTTGGAGAGGCATCCATATGGGTAAAGAAGAAGTTAAGCTGTCACTATTTTCAGACAACATACTATCCATAGAAAACCCTAAAAACCACCAAAAAATTATTAGAACTAATAAGTAAATTCAATAAAGTGGCAGGTTACAAAATTAATACCCAGAAATTGGTAGCATTTCTATACACTAACAATGAAGTGACAGAAAGAGAAATTAAAAAAAAAATGCTATTTACAATTATACCAAAAAGAATAAAATATCTAGGAGTAAGGGTACCTGAGTGGCTCAGTGGTTGAGAGTCTGCCTTTGGCTCAGGCCATGATCCCAGGGTCCGGGGGTTGAGTTCCTCATCAGGCTCCCCACAGGAGCCTGCCTATGTCTCTGCCTGTCTCTCTGTGTCTCTCATGAATAAATAAATAAAATCTCTTTAAAAAAAGTATCTAAGAGTAAACTTAACTAAGGAGATAAAAGACCTGTACTCTGAAAACTAAAACATTGATGAAAGGAACTGAAGATGACACAAAGAAATGGAAAATTATTCTATGCTCATGGATTGGAAGAACACATATTGTAAAAATGTCCATATTACCCAAAGCAACCTATAGATTCAGTACAATCCCTATCAAAATACCATCAGCATTTTTCATAGAACTAGAACAGATAATGCTAAAATTTGTATGGAACCACAAAAAAGTCTGAATAGCCAAAGCAATCCTGAGAAAGAACAAAGCTGGAGATACCACAATTCCAGATGTGAAGATATGCTATAAAACTATAGTAATCAAAACAGTATGGTACTGGCCCCAAAACAGACACACTGACCAATGGAAAAGAATAGAGAACCCAGAAATAAAACCATATCTATATGGGCAATTAATCAGTGATGAATCTTGCCCATATCTATATGGGCAAGAATATACAATGGGGAAAAGACATGGAAATATGTTCGATATCATTAATGATCAGGGAAATGAAAATCAAATTATGAGACATCACCTCACACCTGTCAGAATAGCTAATATCAAAAACACAAGAAACAACAAATGTTGGTGAAGATGTAGAGAAAAGGAACCCTCATGTACTGTTGATGGGAATGTAAATTGGTATAGCCACTGTGGAACAGTGTGGAGGTTCCTCAAAAAATTAAAAATAGAAATACCATATGATCCAATAATTCCATTACTGGATATTTACCCAAAGAAAACACTAACTTGAAAGGACATATATACCCAAATATTTGTTGTAGCATTATTTATAATAGCCAACACATGGAAGCAACCTAAGTGTCCATCAATAGACGAATGGATAAGGAAAATGTGATATCTATATCTATATCTATATCTATATCTATATCTATATCAATATTACATGGCCACAAAAAAAGATGAAATCGTGGCATTTGAGACAACCCAGATGGACCTAGAGGGTATTATGCTAAGTGAGATTAAGTCCAACTGAGTAAGACAAATACCATATGATTCTACTCATAAATGGAATCCAAATAAAATAAACAAATGAAAAGCAGAATTATAACCTATAAACACAGAGAACAAACTATGGTTGTTGGAGTGCAAGGATGTGGGGGGGTTGGGCAAATGAGTGAGGGGGAGAGGGAGATACAGGCCTCCAGTTATGGAATGAGTCAGTCATGAAAATGAAAAGCAGAGCATAAGGCATACAGTCAATGATATTGTCATAGTGATGTAATAGGACAGATGATAGCAGTATTTGTGGTGAGCAAAGCATAACACATAAACTTGTCAAATCACTAAATTCTACACCTTTAACTGACATTGTGTACCAACTATACTCAATATATAATATATAGATTATAATATATAGTGCATATTGTATATACTACTATACATAATACAGTTAATATAATATATAGTTAATATAGTTATATTTAGTTATATATAGTTATATAATATAGTTAATGTATTATAATATATAACAAAATATTTAATAAATATACGTAATAATATATATAATAAAAACTACTACTATTGAAGGAAAAACAATAAATGCAAGTTAGCAATAGGAGTCAATTATGGAATAATCTGAGCCCACTCAATCATTAGTTCAGCAAACATACTGAGTCCTTATTATGTTAGACATTGTGGGGACTACAAAGATAAATGGAATGTCATTTTCAGCTTGAGGAACCGGTCCTGTGGACTAGAGATATATGCATGGGCAACACTATGTAAGGCAATACGTGTTAAAATCGGGGATAAGTTGCATCAAGTTCAAATGGGCCGAGAGGATTGAGAAGTGCTTCGGGTGTATGACAAGGAAGGAAAAGCGTTGGAGGAGAGGCAGGATTTCAACCATTGGGATGGGAGAATGAAGAGAAGTCCATATGGAGTGAGCAGATGAATAAATGCTGGCTTTCCATTTTGACTTCAGAGTGTAGAGAGAATGTCAAACAGGCGGGTCAGGGCTCGATTTTGGATGGTCTTGAATCCTACGTTATGGAGTTTACACTTCATATTCTGTAGAAAAGAAAAGTTCATGAAGACTTTAAAAAGGAACCTGGCATATCTTTGTTCTTTTGGTTTTATTTTTTGTTATTTATTTTGATGTCCTTAAAAATTTGTGTTGTTGTTATTTTGGGTCTGTTTTTTTTTTTAGAGTGGTGAGCCGTAAGTAGCTGGGAGTAGGTGGTAAAGCATTACAAGAAAGGAGAGATGGAAAAGTGTCCAGTTTGGATGTGATCTTAATCGCCTATGGGAGAAGGAAACAGGGGGCCAAGGGCAGGAGAATGACTCAAACAGACCAGACTTGGCAACTGATGGACTGATAGTTGACAGCAGGTGAGGGAGAAGTACAAGTAGAGGGTGAGGCCAAAGACTTTGGCTTTTTTGACTCAGTAGATAATAAAATCATAAGGGATTAATAGCTCTCTGGAAAGGAAGAGTGTTTTGTGGTAGGAGTGGGGGGCGGGAATGATTATTTTTGTTTTGGCTAAGGTAGATGGAAATACGTATTTAGAGCAGTAATTTTCAGCTTTTCACACACATTCAGATCACTGAGAGGCTTATAAAAATGCAGATTCTGATTCAGTACGTCTGAATGGAGCCCAAAACTCTATTTTTCCTCTCAGGTCCCAGGAGATGCCAATTCCTCTGCTGGTTCATGTAACACAAATCTAGAGCCTGGGAAAGAAATGAGTTTTGGACAATTTGAAGCCATTTTAATAGAGGTCATAATTAAAGTCATGGAATCAGAAGGCACGAGCGTTATAGAATATAGAATAAAAAGAGAAGGGGGAGAGGGAAAGACAGCAGGTATGCCCAAATAAGGAGGTCAGGTGGGAAAGGTGAGCCAGTGAAACCATTAGGAAGGAAGAGCCAGAGGAGTTTGAAAGAAACAAAGGATCCTGATGATCATGGAAGCCAGGGGAAGAGTTTGAAAAAATAAATATATAAAGTGGTTATCAGTCAATACTAAATGGTTCCAAATGCTGGAGGAATGGGACCAGGACTCAGGATTAGCACATTTTAAGTGACTGTTCAGATATTGCTTCCTGTGGAAAGATAAGGGCATTCACTGGAAGACAGAATCGAATGGAAGGTAAAGATGAAGCGGAAATACGCTTATGTTGTATTGTTTTTGACAGCTGCTTGTGACTTGTGTGTGGAAGCACACTCATTGACAGTTTCTTGGGCATATTATTGTTTCAAAAGGGGCTTTTTTGTTTTGGATGATAAGACTGCAAGACTGCAGCACATCCTGAGACAAGTGGTAGGAGTCCGTAGAGAGACAATGTTGACTCCTAAGAAAGATGAAGAGAGGTCTCAACAGCCCAGAAGTGAGCTTTGGAAAGGAAGAAGGTCATTTATTTCTGTGTCAGTTATGCATGGCTGTGTAACAAACCTCCTCCAAGCTGGTTTAGAGGCATAAAGCAACACTGCTCAAGAACTTGTCACCAGAGGTGGCTCCTCCCTGCTCCAGGCATCTCAGCTGGGCCAACTTGAAGTGGCCCAGTTTGCACAAGAGTCCAAATTATCTGGCCCCTCTGCCTCCCCACCCTTGGCTTGGATGCTGAGACGCCGAGGCCTCCCTTTGCTCAACCAGGGCCTCTCTTTCACTTGGCCTTTCCAGCAGGATAGTCCACGCTTTTTGACAGGGTGGCTCAGGGAAGGGAATGCTGGAAGTAAGGCCTTTGAGGGTCCAGGCACTGAAATTCATACGGCATCACTGCTGTCATGTTCTTCAGGTCAGAGCAAAGGATTCCAGATGACATAGCAGCTGAGGTCCAGTGTGGGGGAGGATGGCACAAGGGCATAAACTCAGATGCACGAGAGCTTTGGGCCGCCTTACGATAGCTTACCACTTCCTGCTTCTAAGACAAAAGGAAAAGAGAGAGGATTGGTGAAGGTAGAGCACATTTTGAAGTGAGGAGGGAATCTGAAGTAGTTCAGGTTGAAAGGCTTTATTCAGTGGAGGCTGAGAGAAGCTTGCCTCTTAAGGAGAAGCAGTCATGAAGGCGTTTCTATGAGTCAGAATGGGATTCTTTTTTTTTCCTATAAAATTTCTCATAAACCCTGGGGTTCTGAAATAAAGCTGATGTTAAGGGACACAGCATGATTAAAAAGAACCTCAGTTTTAACAAAAATCCCTCCTTTTTCTTTTGAGTCAAGTATTCTTGAAATGCAAACCATTTGCACCCTCATAATGTGATACTAGCAAAAATAATGGCTAGAAGTGTGGACGGTCTGAGATTTTACTGAAATTGCAAGCTAAAGAGTTGGAGTGCCATAGTTTCATGGATGCTTGCAGAAGACACGAGCCTCCAGTGTCAGAGATAAAGGACTTTCTTACACATAGCCGTAGCGGTATCCAGAATATTTGCATGCTCTCGGGCTGCTTCTCTCAGCCCTAAGCCTCACAGGACACTGTGAAGAAGGCCAGGTGACATCTGAACACACAGTGGGTTGTGTCAGAGTAGAGAAGTCTGACTTTAGAAAGCCTGATTCTGTTATAATTGGCCGTAGGCATGCTTCCTCTTTTTCAGAAGGAAATAATCATTTTCATTATACTGTACAGTAGGCCTGCCTGTCCTCTGTTATGATGGGAGATACTATTTTTATCTTCCAAAGCTGTAAGGAAGCTTATCCTCTGCTCCAGAGAGAGAGGCTATCTCTATCTTCCAACACTACTTGTTATATAAGGCATCCTTGAAAAGACAGTCCAGAGCAAAAGCAGCCAGTGCCTCTGTTTGCAAGACATGCAGAAATGTGGGAGACACATGGAGCATTGTCTCCCAACAATTACTTTTGAAATATTACTTCATGGTGCAAGAAATGGTCAAAAAAGAAGATGTAAATAAATTTCTACCATGAGAAAATATTTCATGATAACCTTCAGTAAACTATTACTTAAAACTGTTATTTTAAGTTTATGGCATGTTTATTTATATGTCAAGTTTTATACCAACAGATTTCTTTTTTCATGTAAGCAGTGAAAGTACAAATAAGGTTCTTTTGTTAGGACCCATACTGGAACCTAGGTGATCTACTGGGATTTTAATTTTTAAATTTTTAAAAATATTTTTAAAATTTATTCATGAGAGACACAGAAAGGCAGAGACACAGGCAGAGGGGGAAGCAGGCTCCATGCAGGGACCCCAATGTGGGACTCTTTCCCAGACCCCGGGATCACACACTGAGCCGAAGGTGGACGCTCAACTGTTAAGCCACCCAGACGTCCCTATTGGGATTATTTTTTTATTGTTATTTTTATTTTTTTTTCTATTGGGATTTCTTAAATGACAGTTTTAAACTGTAGTTAGATGTTCATCAATTATCACTATGGTAGGCTTTCCATAGAACCCATTAGTAGAAAATATGAAATAATCCTTAACTCTTTGAAACTGTGTTGTATTGAAGACTGAAAAAATGAATTCATCATGCACATTTAAATAAAATATAAAGATGAGAGTGTCATTATAGAAGTCATAAGCAATTTGGAGCACTGATTTCAGTGTTTAGCAGCTTGACGGGATCTTAGGGGGAATCACAATCACCAGGGTATTGATGGGTCTATTTGGCATAGGTCTCTAATGGCCCTTCATGGGATGGTCCTGTGCAGGCCTTCCTGGCTTTATGACCTGGATTCCCAGCTCATCTCAGGCACTTCCCTATACCTCTTATGGAACAGATGGAGCCAGTTAGGATCTAGAGCCTGTCCAGGCCTACAAATGCTCCAAGGGATTTGTTCTAGCCCAGTGTATGGGGTGAACACATAGGGATGTGATGTGGATTTACATTTCAAATCTACAATAGGATGGTATGGGTGTGATGCAGTCCCAGGAATAATGGAGCCCAGAGATCTCTTTAAAGCGAGGGTCTGAAATGTATGAGTGCGCCTGGCATGCTTTCACTTATTGGTGAAGTTTGAGGACAATATTTGTTAAACATTACTTAGTTATATTTTCTAACAGTTTTACAGACACCAAACATATTTTATCTATAAACAGATACTTACCCTTTTGTGTATTTAACTGTACTCAAGAGGTCATTATGGGGGGGGGGTGATGTTAATTCTGAATCACAGGTAAGTAAGTATGCACAGAAAGAAGCCACACTAAGCGAGGAAGACAGGGCATAAAATGGAATTCAAAATGTTCAATTTCTTACTTCAGGCTTGCAACACAAATAATAATTAAATTTCCTGTTTTTGTTTTCTCTAAATTTATGTTTGCATTTCTTTTCATTGGCTCAGTTCAGTTGAAAATACAATTTTATATTAAGGGGCAACACTAAATCAATTATTTATCTTCTTAATGTTCCAGTAGTGTCTGGTAAGTTGATGAAATACTGAAGTGGCTCGGAATATTGCATTAGTCAATATAGCTACAAAGAATAAGGAAAGAAATCAGTGGAAAGAATACATATATGAATAACCACTTTTCTCCAGCACACAACCTGCTTACTTTTTCTCCTGTGGCCACATTAACCTCTTGGTAAGTACTGGCTGTCTGGACATACTACTATTTTCAGATTACTTTTTTTTTTTTTAAGATTTTATTTATTTATTTGAGAGAGACAGAGAGAGAGAGAGAGAGAGAGAGAGAGCATGAGAGAGGGGAGGATCCGAGGGAGAAACAGCTGAGCAAGGAGCTCAACTCAGGGATCACGACCTGAGTTGAAGGCAGAAGCCTAACTGACTGAACCCTCCAGGGTGCCCCCTTCCCTTACTTATTTAAATATTCATTTCCATATTATTTTTACCTTTACTTTTCTATTATTTTCTTATTCTCTCCTTCTCCTCCTCCATTTAATATTTTTTGCATCCCTATTTTTACCACTGAATAATTTTAACCTTTTCAGAGTCAAAGCCCTGCCACTTGAATGATAAGGAAATGGGTTTGGAGAAATTAACTAATATATTAGTTATTAGTGCTGTGAATAAAGTTAGTTCCCTGGAGAGTAAGAAACATCAGTTCTGTGGAAAACCTCATACTTCATGTTAGGAGACTTCGGTTTCCAGATGGGGATCTTCATCATCTGGACTGTTCTTCGGCTCTCCTTGCTAACTTTTAAGATTGAATGTACTGTCCAGACTAACTGTGGGGGATGATCACGGAAAGGGACGTTGGTTCATGGGCCCAAACTGTCACACCCCAAGCAAACGACAAAGGTGACATAAAAGTGCGAAATAAGACCTTCTAAGCAAAACTTCAGGCTTTTTAACCAGTGTCCTCAAGCTCTTCTAAAAAGCATAGAAATGACTCACAAAACGGATCTGACATTAGGCCACACTGAGAAACATCGGAGGGATGCTTTCTGCTGGGCTAGAGATACAAGGATGAGGAGCTGGGAGTGTCAGTAGAGGGAGCTGGAATAGTAGGGCTACGAATAGAGGAAAAGCTTTAGGAGAGAACAAAGGTAATTCAGATGTTGCCATCCTACAGTGAACTGGGGGCGGGGGGGGGGGGTCGGTTAGCATGAGAGGCTATCCCGGGAGGATAAACATCAAATGTGGCTTTTTGAACCAGGAGGACCTCCTGACTGCAAGTGTCACGATGTAACTATTCCAACCTGTTATCACTATGTCACCTTTCTCAGGTTGAAAGGACCTGAGGTCATGCAATCATCTTTCCTTGAACACACGTGCCCATGGACCCCTGGGTAGAGACGGAGCTCAGTAATGTGGTTGGAAGCAACGGCAAGGAGCGCAGAAAGAAGGTCTGGATGAAACCGGGCAAGCAATAAACAACAGATGCCGCATTGATTGATTGCTAAGGGCCAGGCTCAGTGCTGGGACACAGAGAACTTAGTCAAGGTGAATAGAAGCTCTGCCCCCAAGTTATAGTATGATGCAGATTAGCCAGAAACCAGGGACATCCATCCCAGGCACTGCGGGTTGACCCAGGTCTTCAAGATGCCAGACAAGACAAGACGAGGTATCAGATGCTTTTCTATGGAGAGCTTGAAAAAAAAACAAAAAAACAAAAAAACTCTTTTCTTTAGCCTAGAAGTCCTATTCCACATGTAGAGGGGCAGAAATCTGTCAATGGACGTAAGAAACCAAGATCTTGCAGAAGGGAGCAAGGAGGACATGGATGGGGGGGACGTGGGCTGAGTGGGCCACAGTAGAGAGGGCAGGGCCAATGCCAAGGGAGGAACTGACCCGCAGGCCATCATCAGCGCACTGGCCAGACATTTGCTTCTGATGGACATTCCCACCCCCAAAGAGGGCACACCATGATGCAAAGGCACAGCAAGGATTTGCTCCTGAAAACAGGAAAGTCAAGCTTTACTACTCTTCCCCTTGGGGCACCTGGGTGGCTCAGTCGGTTAAGTGTCTGACTCTTGAATTCAGCTCAGGTCATTATCTCAGGGTGGTGGGATTGAACCCCACGTCTGGCTCTGTGCTCAGCAGGGAGTCTGCTTGGATATGCTCTCCCTATGGCCCTCCCCCTACTCTCTCTCTCCCTCTTTCTCTCTCTCAAATGAATAAATAAATCTTAAAAAGAAAACGTACTCTTCTCTTTAATGCTCTCCTCCTTTCTTCTCATTCTTACTTCCTACTGATACTTGAGGCTCATCATGTCTTAGCAACCCATGCTTGTGGCCAGAGCAACTGCTCCAAACTTGGACTTGACCATTAAGAGGGTCAGCCTCGATTGAGAAGAGGTGGGAACAAATGACAACAAGACAGAGCCTTTCAGGGTTAATGGAGGCAAGTCCAAGGTAGGACAAGAACCTGAAGGTGGAATCTCTAATTTGAGGGAATGGATTTTAAGGGAACATTCAAAGAGGAGGTGACGGGGATCCCTGGGTGGCTCAGCAGTTTAGCACCTGCCTTTGGCCTGGGGCCTGATCCTGGAGTCCCGGGATCGAGTCCCACATCAGGCTCCCTCCAGGGAGCCTGCTTCTCCCTCTGCCTGTGTCTCTGCCTCTCTCTCTCTGTGTCTCTCATGAATAAATAAATTGAAAAAAAAATCTTTGAAAAAAAAAAAAACCGCAAAGAGGAGGTGACATTTGTGAAGAATTTTGAAGGATGACTATTATTTGCCAGGTGCGTTGTTCTAGGAGTCTGGAGAGAGGAAAAGATATCCTAGACAGACACAGAGCCTGTGTGAACATAAAAAGCAGGTGAGAGAAACAAAAGAATTCAGGACACTATAGGACTGCAGTATGGGGAGAGTTAGAGCTGGGAATGAGGTTTAAAAGGCAGACACGGGGCAGATAGGAAAAAGCTTTGCTTATTGCACTATCTTAACTTGGGGGCACGTGCTGGATGTTTCTGCATCCCCATCACTTACAACCTTGCTGCAGGTGTGAGTCAAGTTAACGTGTTTGTCCTTGGCTGTCCTTGGCCACAGCTGATCGGACAAAAGGTGGTTACAGAAGAACCAACCATCGAGTAAACTGAGCCCATTAAATGACTTCTAATCAAAAATATGAACAAAGAGTCATATTGGCATGTGATGGGCAGAAGTCACTTGCAGCTGGGACTGTGCGGCCCTTCTTCCCAGCCTTCCTTCCAAAGTAGAGCTCGCAGATCTACAGCGAGAAACGCACTAACAGAACAGGGGCTCAGAGAGAAGCAGAGACCTGACACCATGTGACTCAGGGGAGAGGTTCTTGAGGTGACTCCCCACCTCTGTGTGCCATGAGATACCACTGTAACTTTTAATAAATACCCCTTTGGGGGGAAGTCAATTTACATTCTTTGCAAACAACCCTAAAATGGATGCTCTTCTAAAGAGTTTGCATTTATCTTGCAGGTTAGGAGAAACTATACAAAGTACTAAGCGAGGGGTAGCATAATCAGGATTTATTTTGTTTTCATAAAGCAACTTGGCTACAATGTGGAGAGTGGTTCAGAGAGGATTCAAATCAGAAGGAGAGAAACATCCCAGGAATCCATGGGAATGATCTGGGCAAGAGCTGAGGAATTCCTGAACTAAGGGAAGGACACGAAGAAGATAATATAGAGTTAAGAGGTATTTAAAAAGCCTAGACAAAAGGACCCTGTGAATGACCGTTGTCAAGGATAAAGGATAGAAGGATGGATGATAAATTAGCTTGTGTGAATAGCAAACTGGTAATCGTGGTAAGAGCTTTAGAAGGAGATAGATTCGTAACGGGAAAAAAAATGAGAGCAGTTTCAGAGACTTTGAGGAATGCATAGGACACTCCCAAGGAGTGAGAGCTCCCAGGAAAGTTCTGGGCTTCTAGAGACTTATGGTAGTTGAAACAATGGGAAGTAAGTGGAATAAGGAGTATAAAGTATAAAACAGAACTCAGAAGAACAGCAGTGCTCAAGGCACAGGCGGAAATATGAACTGGGAAAAAGACTGAGAAGGAATGAAGAAGAGAGAAGAAAAGCCAGAGAGCAATAGTTGGAGGAAAAAAAACCAATGTATCGTGAACCTGACTGGCTCAGCCGCAACAGCATGAGACTCTTGGTCTTAAGGTCATGAGTTTGAGCCCCATGTGGGTGTAGAGATTACTTAAATAAGAAGAAAGAAAGGAAGGAAGGAAGGAAGAGAGAGAAAGGAAGAAGAAAGGAAGAATCAAATGATGCAGGGAAGTCAGTGGATATAAGATCTGAATGCGGACATTTCAGGGGCCGTGGTGGATTCCAGCGTAAGGCATGTTGAGATGGAAGGAACGGACTGAAGGGCTTGGGCAAGGGCTGGTTTGGGGAGCCAGGGGGCAGAGGTTCCCTGGTAGGGGTAAGCCGGTGTCCACAGGCCTGCGTCAGATGCAGGCTTGATGTCCAGGAAAGGCTGTCAAGGATCTGTTGAACCCTAAACAAATTTGCAAATTGGTTGTTTTTTTGCTTGTTCAGTTTTGTTTTTTAACCATAGGCTTCCTTTATTCTGAATTTTAACAACCTAACTATCTAAGAGCATTTAAGAACTGCATTTTTCCCAGGCTTATGAAATGCAAAAGGGCAAACCTCCCATTTTGCTAATGAGAGAATACAATTACTGTCTAACCAAAATAATTTAAGGGCTAAGGAAGATAATTTAAAGAATCTGGAAGAGTCATAAATGCAAATGAATAATTTTATATAATGTTTATCTACCCCTCCCAGCTGAAGCCGCCTGATCCCAGGAGCTTGCACATCTCGCTCTCTTCAGGCCCGATGGGACTCTGCCGCCCAGGTGACCTGCTAGGTGGGCTTTGCAGCCCTACATCCAGGGCTCAAGCCGGCTGTGGGGCGAGCCTTGGGCACTCTGAATTGCAGCCTCCTGCAGGTGGCTCCTGGGTTTTCCTGTCTCTCCTTTCCTGTCTAGACACAAGAGTATTTACTCCTACCGCCTTCCTACCGCCTTCCTGATAGGAACTCCAGGGACCCCGACATTGACCTGGACCAGGTGTGACCCAAGCCAGTTTCCCGCATCACTCCAGGACTTCAGCATTGAACCCGCAGAGTATGATTCCCACAGCTTCTCTCCAGCTGCCTCCACTTCTCCCTTTGGCTGTGTTCCCGAGGGCTCAGCCTGCTGGCCCCCATTCATTAAAGGGCATGAGTTTTAATCACAGATAAACGGCTCCTTTAACAGAAAAAGCATTCAGTTTATTTCTGTATTTTTCCAGAGACAAACTGAAGTTAAATAAAAGGAATGAAGTATCACATTCAGTCCAAAGTGGGCACTTCGCTTGAAAACGTTGCCCAAGTGCCCCTAGTTTGTCAGAGACGGGAATAAATGAAGGAAAGGATGTGACTATTTTTCAGGGGAGATTTGCTGCTTTGCAGTGAACAAAGAACTAGGAGGGATGTTTATGAAATTCTTGCTGCAGGGTTAAGAGCCCAAACTAGTGTTTTAAGAAAGTGTGAAGGGAAATCTCACATGTGATTGATAGCCTGTTGTGATTTGGTTGGCAAATAATCCTGTCTATACATTTTCTTCTCTTAAAACAAAATTTGGCATTTTTCCTGTTGTGGAAACTGATAATATCAAATTAAAGAAAGACAAATTTTATTGTTCTGTGAAGCTATGTGTACACTTGAGATTAGGGCTATCAGAGGAAAATATATTATGGCAAAAAAAGATATGTGAATCTAAAAAATGTGGTTCCACTGATATATCATTGTAATACAACTGATTCTGTGTGGGCACAATCTGTTCTTTTACCTCCTCCAACCTTAAAAAATAAGTTGAAATCGTCCATACTTTAATTAGCCCTGGGAACATTTGTGGTTAAAGGTGAGGGTTTAGATTTTTTTTTTTCCCCAAAGATAATGATCATTGATCATTTCCAGTTTGGAAATGTTTTAAGACTTTTTTTCTGAACATTTTTTAGTATGCCTTTAAAAAAAAAAAAAAAACAACTCCCTGTGACACCAATATTTTAGGGCTCCAGGTATATCTTCTGCTCTGACCAAATTGAAGATTGGGGTGGTTTCTGGCCAGAGGAGCTCAGTAGAATAGGGCTGCCAATATACATTTGTCAATATATTGAGATACTTTTTATTCCCAGGCCACAAATGTATGGGCGGGGGGTGGGAAGCATTGCTCTGGGGATGG
Organism: Vulpes lagopus; assembly: GCF_018345385.1. Classification (NCBI taxonomy): domain Eukaryota; kingdom Metazoa; phylum Chordata; class Mammalia; order Carnivora; family Canidae; genus Vulpes; species Vulpes lagopus. The sequence continues at coordinate 15,579,427 of NC_054827.1, forward strand.
AGAGTACTTAACCATAAAAATAGCTCAGAGAATGTGAAGTCACCGAAAAGACACCACGAGCTTCTCGTGGGAAAACCAGAGCCCCGTGATTGGCCTTCTGTGATAAGAAAATTTCAAAGTACATTAGGGACGGGGCTGGGACATCAGACTGGCTCTCATCCCTTCCCCAGAGGCGTTATTTTGGGAACGCTTACAGATGATAGAAACATGTTTGCCCACGAAATGGAAAGAAAGTGCACCCTACTGGCTGTGTTAGTGGCCATGAAAAGGCAGCGTGCCTCCCAGGGAGGCCAGGGCTGCTTCTGTGGAGCCATCATATGAGGACATCAGCCTCTCGGGTGCCCGGCGTGAGGCCTGGCTGTGCCAGGGGAAGGGGAAAAGCCAGGCGGAAAACCCACAGCCACAGGAATTAGTGGAAATCAGTGGCATGTGTCTCATGGCTGATCTGAGCAGGTGGAAAGACTTTCTCCTTTGCCCATCTCCCATTAATCCCTGGGCTGCCCAGGTCATGCATAGCCTGCCCTGGGAGTGTCTGCATGGAAATGGTTTCCAGGCTCATGGCCCTTGGGGGACATTTGGGTATTGTCATGTTCCTGTAGCCCCCCTCCCCCAAAGGGCTATGGTCCCCTCCTGTGCAATCCTAAGCCCCCACTCCTCTGGGCACAGAGCCAGGGGTGGGGCCTGTAGCTGGGAGGGGAGGCAAAATCAGAACAGGGAGAGGCTGGTTCCCTGTCCTCCCAGCTCAGGCCACAGGTTGGCAGTGGTGCCCAGCGTTAGTGGGGAGGGATGGGGGTGGGCCACAGGAGCCCCCGCTTCTGCAGCCTGGGGTGCTGTGTCCGTCGGGGTGTCCCTAACTGCACTGGCTTCCTTGCTCACGCCCTGTCCCCAAGCAGACTGGACCTGGGGCAGGAGCTGAGGCTTCTGGCTCTGAGCTCGGGGCCTGGGAAGGTCTGAGTGCTGCTGTGCTCGTCTCACCACAACAGAATCAGACATCGAGTCCCAGGAAAGGAAGACAGACCACCAGGCCTGCTCTTGGGACAACCAGAAACTCCATTTGAAGTCATTTTGGGGAGAGCTGGAGATTAATCAACATGAATGTTGAGTTTTATGTAAATATCTATGAGTTTGTTTCTGGTCTGCTGGAGTCGTAGCCTGTAGAAAATCAGAGCCTGGCTTGTTCAATGATGAACAGCTCTCACAGAGAAGACTTGTGGCAAGGAAAGGCTTCCCTGCGCACCCCCCTGGGCTTTCAGGAACCAGTGCTACCTTAGGACATACATAAACATACACATAGCTTTGTTTCCTCTCCAACAGCAGCCCTATGCTCTGACCGTGTCCATCTCTCCAGAAAGAGTAGTTCAACCTTGGTTTGAGATCCTGCCCCTCCTACTTTCTAGATAGATGTCCACGGGCAGTCACTTAACAACTCTGAACGCCTCTGCACTCACTGTACAAATAGGAGCAGTAATACTGATGAGAAATTTTATTAGAAATAATATAATGTGTTGATGATATCTACCACGTAGCAGGTATTCAATAAGTCAGAGGTATGTATAATTATTATTAATTGAAATCTCAGGTACTCCTGTATTTTTCACTCCTGTTAATCAGGATAGAGGCCTAGTCCCCAATCTTTTTACATCCTCTCTCCTGCTGCTGCTTAGACAAGGGAATTTGAATCTCTCAGCTTGTGGATTTTAACTTTTTACTGCTGAAGAATCACCCAGGAAATTTGTTAAAATGCAAGTTCCCTAGCCCCACCCAGGGAGGTTCTGATTCTGTGTGTTTGCAGAGAAGCCCACAACTACATCATTAAAAGCATCCCAGGGGTTTTGGCCTGGTAATCAGATGGACCACAGTTTGAAAAACAGGACCCTGTGTATGAAATACACGGCACCCACCCACACCTTCGCTAGGTCACGATGCTGCTGGTTGGCTACAGTTTATTGAGTAGCCAACTATGGTCAAGGCTTTATGCTAGGATCCTACACACATTGTGCTATCTTACCTCAATAATAATCCTATGCTACGGTAATCAGTGTCTTGGCTTTATGCTGAGGGGACTGAACTGGAATATTCCACATAGTTCCTTCACTCACACCTCAGGTCCCTGGGGATGCTCTCTATTGTTCACTCCTTATTTTGTGTCAGTCATTCCTATATATATTTATATATTTATACACACACACACACATATATATACACACACACATGCATGATATCCATATGCCTTGTACACATACACACATATACATATACACATGATATGTATATATTCCTAAACAATACAGTATTACGTTTGTAAGGTAGATTCCTATTTGTATATGTTCTACAGTTCATTCATTTACACTGCCATTCAATGCTCAATTGGATGAACATAATATATGTTGAAGAATAACCAAGGACTAAGAAGAGTATGTGTTGAGGGTGAATTTATTTATTTATTTATTTTTAAAAGATTTTATTTTATTCATTTATGAGAGACACAGAGAGAGAGAGAGAGGCAGAGACAAAGGCAGAGAGAGAAGCAGGCTCTCTGCAGGGAGCCGGATGCGAAACTCGATCCTGTGACCCCGGGATCACCCCCTGAGCCCAAAGCAGATGCTCAATCACTGAGCCACCCAGGAGTCTCCTGTCGAGTGTGAATTTAATTTTTAGAGCAGCAATATTCTCAATGTGAGCTCCATGAGTCTTTCTGAAAGCTCCTTTCAAATAAGGTAGGATTCTCAGAGGCACTTTTTGGTTGAATATGGAAGGGAATTGAGAAGCCTTACTTGGCATGGGTCATTGTGGCCTGATGGCTTTGAGGCAAGTACTCAGTCTGGTGCCATTCTCTGTAAGGTCTAGGATGAGTCATAGGAGATTCATGTAGGCTTAGGGTCAGGCAGCAGTCAAGTATGCTAGCGCATGTGCAAGATTGGGCAGAGATTTCTTCTAATATGATTAAATTATCCATTCCCTTGTCAGTGGATGTTTGTCTTCTTGGGTTTGTTTGTCTTCCATTAACAATAATGCCGCTGCAAACATTTCAGACATGTGTCCTGGTGCACAAGGGGAATTTTTCCAAGGAAATATACCCTGGAGTAGAAGATTTGGGTCACAGTGTATGGGCATCTTTAAGTTTATTAGATAATGCTAAATTGTTTTGCAAAGAATTTGTGCTAGTTTACACTCCCGCAGCAGTGTATAATACCTGCTGCTGCACATTCTCCCAACACTTTGTTCCCTCTGGCTTGTGACGAATGCATAAATCCCTTGTGAGTCAATTTGGGAAGTGATAGGAGAGTTGAAATAAATGCAACATTAGGAAACCTACCCAGAATTAGCATTAGAGATCTTCAGGAAAGAGCTTGGTTCATCTTCTTTTTTTGTATCCAAATAGGATGCAGAGTGCTGGCACTTAGAGGTTTAACAAATTCATATTTATTTGGTTGCAAAATTCTAGCCCTTGAATTGCCTTTCTATCTGGTTTGTTAGATTAAAAATCCTTAAATGGCTTGGACGCATTATATCTGCTCTGAAATAGGCATAATTCCAATCTATCATGTAGAATTTTTGTGTGGGTTTATAAAAATGGGCTTAATGGCTAAAAAGCATATGTAACATTCATATAAATAATGAGGTTGGTGCATCCAAACAAAACTGGAGGGATGCTCACAGGCCAAGTTGACAAGAGAAGACATAACACACACACACACACACACACACACACACACACACACCATCTTGGAATGCCTTACGTACAGTAAAATTTCAGATATGTAATTATTTAGGGTGAGCCAGGATGCAGAACAGCTGTGTCTGCCTCGCTTAGCAGGTGCCGGGTCCTCAGCCAATCTCTACAGTGGTAGCAAATTAAGGTCACTGGGAAAGGCAGCTCTTGCTGTTCCTGTCACTTTCTAACCATCTGAAAAATGATGCAGCACTGTTCTGCAGGAAGGCTAATAAGCCTTCAAGGAATCATAGAAGGATACGGATAACTCGCAAGATCCGAGTGGCATTGGAACACGAGGAAAGAAAGATGTAGAATTTATCCTCTTTGCCATTAAATTTCCGGGATGAATCCTGCTCCAGCTGATCACGACTCAGAGTTAACATCTCGGTGCCCGGCAGCAGTGTGTGAAGTGATGTGGTGACTCAGCTCTGTCTTTGAGAGACAGGTGTCCACTTTAGAGAACCACCAACCCACTCAGCGGCCCTCACGACAAAGGCAATCAGTGGCTGACTAGTCAGCATCTGAGTCGATTGCAGGAAGGCATCTCTAGGAGAGAGAGAACAGAAGCAGCCAGCCTCCCGTTAAAAATAAAATTCAGTTCAACCCAAGAAATTCATGTTGCATTTCTATTATGTTCACAGCAGTGAATTGGACATTGCAGGGGAGACGGAGGAGAGGGAAGACAGGGCATCTGCGTCAAGAGCTCGCAATCAGACACGTTCTTCCCTTAAAGAGGGAAGAGAGGCAAGAAGAAAAAGAAGTCACATTAGGGATCAAACTAAAATAAGCCTTCACCCTACCTTGCTGGCAAAATGGCAATTTACAAACTTAGCATCAGCGATTTTCGGAAAGAGATGGGCAGCGTAAATAAAGAAATGGGAACTTTCTCAGATGTGCTTTATCGGTGAAAGAGGGAAAAGTGTGGAACCGAAGTCCTCTCTGAAAATGGACAGCTGGGTAAACGCAAGGACTCTCCTATCAAGGAGATAACTATCTTTGGAAGAGTGTTGCTTGCTTCTGTGTGTTTGACACTACAGTGGGGTGAACTCTGGACCAATGTCAACCCACAAAAACTGGAACAGCCTGAGTATATCTGGAAGCAAATACTCCACAGATGGAGAGAGAAGTGGGAGGTTAGCTCAGATCACTTGATTTTAATTAAACAGCTTTCAGTTTTATGAACTTGGAAAAGAAAAGGCAAGCAGAACTGATAAAGTCCATGTGACATTGACTCTTTCTTGCACATGTCGATAAAAGATAAGAGCAAGGCACTAACTCTTGCAGTCCCCTTTTCTAGAGAGGATAATGTTCGTGATGCTGGGCTTAAGTCCCAGGGATTTGAGAAGCAGAGAATCATAGGAGGAGGCTTTGGCCATTGTTGGCACGTGTCTGAAGAAAGGATGGACATAGCCGTGATATTTGCTATTTAGGGATGTTTGACAGAAGACCTTTGAGGGAGGGAACACGGTTTCATGGTTAGTAGAACAGATGGACCGAAGGGCAGCTCCAGCCCTGCTTCAAAAATTGATTCCAGCACTCTTGGGTAAAATTTAGAATGCAGCCATTCAGAAGCATTGTGAGGCCAGATGCGGGAAGCTTGCCAGGGTCCAGGTGTACACAGGTTGGGGGTGAACTAGTTTTTTGCTTAGAAGTTAAGCTGACTCGGATTCTCTTTCTGCTGAAGGCTTTATAGGATCCTAGAGGAGAAGGGAGAAGGAGACACAGTCTACAGTAGCCTCATTCCTACCCTAACCTTATTAATGCCAACCTTCTCATCATCTATATTTTTCTATCTTTTTTTTAAAAAAAGATTTTATTTATTCATTTGAGAGTGAGTGAGAGAGAAAGGGAGAGAGTGTGTACGTGCATGATGTGGGGCTCGACCTGGGGACTTCAGGATCATGACCTGAGCCCAAGACAGACACTTAACTAACTGAGCCCCTCAGATACCCTCTCCCCACATATTTTTGTCTTATTTGGAAATAACTAGCCAGAAAATATAGGTGTAGCCATTATAGACATTCTAATATTGAAAATACAAGGCTTTAGGGTGGCTGTCCTTAATTAGGGGTGATTCACACCTCTCCATGGGGGATATCTGGCAATATCTAGAGATGATTTAGGTTGTCACAGCTAGAAAGAGCATGCTCCTGGCATGTAGTAGGTGGAGGCCAGTGATGCAACTAACTATCCTACAATGCACAGGACACTCCCCCACAATTAAAGATTACTGGGGGTCCCAAGTGTCAATAGCACCAAGGTTGAGAAACCCCGGGCTAGGTAAAGATATGATTTTTGCTGAGAAAATCCTGGAAAGGCTGAGTGGGGTTGGAGGATGTTGTGCAGGCTGACCTAATTTTATAAGGTTGATCTTGGGCTTTATTTTATTGGCCATGATGTATTAGCAGGCAGTTTTCATGATGTTTTTGTCACAAGGTTCTTCTTATAGCCTCAGTCATTAATCTTCTTGAGAAATGTTGCAGATCACACTTGTGAATTTCATCTTGGTTCTGTTGACTGCTGACTTTGATGGAGAAGTGAGATTTCCTCCCTAGCCTTCAAATCTAGATTCTCTTGTTTTAGGTAAGTGGAAAGAATCTCCCCGTCAATGATTATTTTTTTTTTCTCCTGAGGAGATTATACACTCAGCAAGAATCAACATCATATTTTGGATGGCCATTGCTGGAATATTTACTCTGTTTTATTTTATTGAAATTTAACTGAAGTAATTTTTATTTATAGCTTCATTGTTAATATTGCAAATATGTTTGTTCCTTAAAGTGAATCAAGGAAAAGATTTTCCTGGGAAGCCTGCAGAAAGGTCCTACACCTGACTGTGTTTACTCTTCCTTCATGATTACTCAGAGTAACTGCTGCTTCTAGGGCAGATGGCATGATAGCTCATTTTGCTGGGCTGAACTCCATAACTTGGTACATGGCAGAGATTTAGAGATTTACTACAGATGCCCAAATATTTGTTGCTCTTGAATACAAAGCATTGTTTATGAGAAGATTCTTAAATTTTTTCTACCCCGAACAAATGAACATTTGAGGATATAGGTTAAATAATCAACTAACTAAAAATATTTAATAGATTTAGTTCTTGCCACACATTTAAGATCCCATTATTACCCAATATAATAATTGAGCAGTATTTTTTCCACTTCTAACTTCTGTAAAATAATTTAATTCACCTTGTCACATGGATCTTTAAATGTTAGACTTTCATCATCATTAGACCTACTTTTTGACCTCTTTCCTCTCAAATATTCTGTGTCATTTTCCTTCCCTTTTTGAGGAGTGGTATTTTTGAATTATATATGATGTTATTACATAGAAATTTTATTCCATGCCACAAGTGCCCATTCACATAAGATTAAGAATTGTTATTTTTTTCCATTGTGTGTGTGTGTGTGTGTGTGTATCTCACATCTTCTTTATCTATTCATCTAACATTGGACACTGGTTGCTTCCATATCTTGGCTACAGTGAAGGATGCTGCAATAAACATAGTGGTGCATATATATTTTGAATTAGTGGGTTTTTTTTTCTCTTGTCATTTGCAACAACATGGATAGATCTAGAAGGTATAATACTAAGTGAAATAAGTCAGAGAAAGACAAATACCATATGATTTCACTCATATGTGGAATTTAAGAAACAAAACAAATGAACAAAGAAAAAAGGGGAAACAAAAAAACCAGACTTTTAACTATAGAGGAAAAACTGGTGGTTACCAGACGGGAGGTGGGTGGAGGGATGGGTGGACTAGGCGAAGGGGATAAAGAGTACATTTACTGGATGAGCACCAGGTGATGTGTGAAAAGTGTTGAATTGCTGTATTGCACACCTGAAACTAATATAACATTGTGTGTTAATGGTACTGGAATTAAAAAAAAGAATTATTATTTTCATTCATCTTTTAAACGGATTTTACAATGTTCACTTGTAATTAGTCATTTATCTCCAGGAATAAGGATTATAACTATTCAAAAAGATCTCTTTAATAAATTCTGCAAATTGACTTCCATAAACTCAAAAGCTAGCAGGAGTAGAGGTCATTTCAATAGAATTTGTCTGCCATAAACCTATTTTGTTGTTCATAATAAAGTAATTGAGATAGCATCCTCTAAGTTAAGTGATTTTCTCTTTTCTGGGTACAATATTTTTAGAGAAAAATCTCTGACTTTAATGTTTGGGTGCACAAAGTATGTAACTGTATAATTATCTAATTTGGATCATTAGGTGTTATTTTGAAGCTTATATTTGGCTTATACCTGGCTATAACTTGGATACCCTGAGAAGAATCTAGTATTATAGTTGGAAACTGGCTTAAGAAATACATATATAATTTTAAATATATATATTTTTACATATTTTACATGTTTTTAAATATTTATTTTTAGGGACACTGGGATGGTTCAGTCAGTTATGCATCCAACTCTTGATTTCTGCTCAGGTCATGATCTCAAGGTCCTGGGATCTAGCCCTGTGTTGGGCTCCATGTTCAGCGGGGAGTCAGCTTGAGGATTCTCTCTCTGTCTCTGCCCCTCACCCCCATCCTCTCTCACTCTCTCAAATAAATAAATAAATAAATAAATAAATAAATAAATAAATAAAATTTAAAAAATATATATATATACATATATATATTTAAGTACTAAACTCAATCAACTTGGTACTTGATGGGATGAGCAGTGGGTGTTATACTATATGTTGGCAAATTGAATTTAAATTAAAAAAATGTAAAAAAAAAATAAACTCAGTCCAATTTTACCTAAATAATTTTTTGAAAAGCTATTACTCCGATTCATCCTAGGCCCTATTCCCATCCCTAGACTGAGGAAAGACTCTTACTTATTCCCCCTGAATAGTACCCACATGGGGGAAACTACAGAGCCCAGGTGCCTCATTTGTATGACTTCATCCTAAAATTACCACATGTTCACCCCCGGAGAGGTAACAATATGTTTCTAAAATACTATGCAGATTAAAAGAAAGCTTTCAGGGAAAGAAATGAATAAAATATCAAGCAAAAGTGCATGGGTTCCAGGTGTACATCCAAGATGGCTTTTTGACAGATGTAAATATTTCCTGAGAAATTTCCCTTGTTATGATATGTATCTTAAGGTCATTTGTGCAACACAAATGCCAGTAAGTAAGGCAGTAAAAAAAGAGAATTCCACCTGGATTTTAGCCTCAACTCCAACATTTACTACCTGGTGACTTTGGAAAAGTCATAACATCTGTTCAACTTTCTTTACCTCTAAGGATGCTTCTTTCTTGAGGTGGTGGCCAAAAACGTATAAGACAATATACATGGAAATTCCTGACACATAAATATCCGTTAAAACTTACTAATAAAAGTATAAAACTTTGTCAATAATTTAGTGATTATTGGTTCTATCTTTGATTGCCAATAATTTATTTCAGCCAGTTTGACTGTAAGAGTATGGGATTTCTTTTTGGAGGGGCTGTATCAGTATTCCATATTGATGATATAGGAAAAATTATAAATAGTTTTGCTTTCAAAATGTGGAATCATGGAAACTAAGAAGTGTTAGGCCATGCCAGGCTTTTTCCAAGTGGAGCTTTTCCCTGTTCCAATTTTCACTGAAGATGGGGATTTATCAATTTACTCCCAAGTTGTGGGATGTTTTACTCTCTGGAAAATTTTCATATTAAGTCATCATTTGATCTGTATTCACTTGGAAGTATGGCCATGTCTGAATCTGGTCGGAGAATAAACTTTGACCAACACACTGAGACTTCTGGATAAGACAGCAAACTATTATGGAAGTTGGCTCGTCCCTAGCTCAATCAGGAAACACTACGAAAGCAACCAGAAGAATGATTGAAAACAGAATCAGTACAACTGGTGGTAACAAAGGATATGATGGCCTTTTTCAGAGAAGTGAATCACAGTCCACACCTGAAGAGCTGCCACTACCTAGGGGCTGCTGAGAAGAAGCTTTCTAATTGCCCTTATCTCTTTATTCTACGTTGGCCCAGATAAATCACTGTTTCCCCTAATAATGCTTCACGGGGAGGGGACATAGCAGCCCTTGTCCGCACCAATGGATGAGGCAGGTGACATGAGAATGGAGGAAAGAGCACTGTTAGCTTCCACTGAAAGAGAAGAGGCTGGCTTCTTCTAATTGCTTAATAGGCAAGATAATTACAACAGATGGAAGCAGTATCCAGAAAAAAACCAATGTATATGCAGACAGAATGGGGAGTTCAGTGATGGACAGGATTGGGTGCTTTGTGGAAATAAATGCTTCCAGTTTTGCAATAGTAGTGGCTCTTCTTTCTAAGTCATTTCTGTATCTCCTGAATATACTTGGAGGAGAACATATGCCAGGTTTAAAGTTTCATCCAGACTCCCACCAGTACCAGCTAAGGTAACCAGTAGTCTAAAAGAATTTGAGAACACAGGAAGAGTGCCCACAGAATGAGGGCAAAAAGATATCTGAGGAGGAGTACTAGCTCTTTAAGAGAAACATAGATACTGAAGAACCTTATCAGAGGGAGTTGAATTAATGGCTCAGATAAAACAAGAATGTAAAGTCAGTAAGATAAATATCTTCAGAGAGGAGGAGATACTACAAACATGAAGAACAATCTGTGAAGAAGAAGGATCAAATGGAGATAAGAAAAAAAAAAACATAATAGCAGAATGGGTATAGCTAAAGAATAAATCAGAGATCAAAGATCTGGTAACAGAATTTTTCCTGGAACATTCAATAAAAGGACAGGGAGATGGAAAATATCTTAGAAAATGTAAAATATAGAGAAAGGATAGAAATAAAAAGGTCAACTTTAGTAACGGACAAAATACAATTTAAGCATTTAAACTGTATAAGTAAAAGATGAATATTATTAATATCAGAAAAAGAAATAGGTCAAAAATAAAGTATCAGAAAAATAAATAGTAGATCAAAAATAAAGTGAAAGAAAAATATACACATGTACGCATATTATGAAGAAAGATACACTATGAGGGAAAAGTAGCTAAATATTTTTTCTTTTCTTTTTTTTTTTTTTTAATTTTTTTTATTTATTTATGATAGTCACAGAGAGAGAGAGAGAGGCAGAGACACAGGCGGAGGAAGAAGCAGGCTCCATGCACCGGGAGCCCGATGTGGGATTCGATCCCGGGTCTCCAGGATCGCGCCCTGGGCCAAAGGCAGGCGCCAAACCGCTGCACCACCCAGGGATCCCGAAAAGTAGCTAAATAAACAATTGGAGTTGGTAACACACTTTTGAGAAGACAAGCTGATCAAGAAGACAAAAAATTAAAAGAGAAAAGATTTAGAAGAACTGGAAAAACTCTGTGATTGATAAACCTACACCAACAGATGTACATAGAATTTTGTACTTCAAAACCATAGAATGTACATTCTTGCTGCATGCACATAAATATTTATAAATGAAGTCTCGAATTCTATACAATCAAAACCATAAACTTAGGGATCAATAACCAAAAGATAACTTTAAAATGCATTCAGATAACCTTATGTAATATAGATATCAAAGTATGACAAAAATAGATCATGAACAACAGAATGGCTAAAAATTTGAAAACTATGATGAAATAGATGAATTCTCAAGTTTTATATAAAATCAAGACTTAAAAAAATAAATAAAAACTTGCATAAGACAATTATCAGGGAAGAAATCAAAATGTAATCAAATAACTCTCCCCACCAAAAGAGCTCCAAGACCAAGTAGTTTAAAATTCTAAATAGTTTGCATTCTAAGTAAAAGTTAAGTAACTCTCAAGGAACAGATCTCTATCTTATACAACAAAAAGCTTCCAAGCTCAATTAAATCTAAAAACATATTAAAAATTCACAATAAATGAATATATTTTTTTCCCTAAGACTATAATGATATTTCAATTATAAGTCCTTCTATTAAAGTAAATAACCTTCAGCAATGATCATACCTACCAGAAAAGCTTTAGTTGTATAGCCTTTAAAAATGGAAAAAGGAAAAAAAATATTTCTCCTTTTATTGCAGATTTTTAACATATTGGAGGTGTTAGGTAATGCAAGGAAATAAGAAAAACAAATAACATGTATAAGAGACAGAAGGAATGCAACAACAATCTCATTTATTTGCAGATGATAGGAGTCTCTAACGAGAAAACCAAGCAAAAGCAATAGAGAAGTTTAGAAGTGATAATATAGCAAAACTGTTACAACACAGGATAGACATCTCAAATTGGCAGCATTTTTAAATATCAAACTTGAAAATATAATAAAAATAAAATTATTCACAGTAACAACATTTCTAAAAGTATTCAGGAGTTAGCAGAAATAAAGAACTCAATCTTTTCTCTAGTTTCGGAATTGGAGCAAGGGACAGAGTGATTCTAGTTAGTAGCTTTTCAAAGAATTATTTAAGCAAAGTTTAACTGAGCTTAGAATTTAAGAAAATATTTTCTTAAATCCATTTCCAGTGAGAATACCAGATTCTTCTCAGTTCATCCAAGTCATAATCAGGTAATATATGAGTTAGAGTAGTGCCCAAGGAGAAGTGTCATAAAACACCCAATTGATTGCCAAGTTCTATAGGCAATAGGGTAGGCAGCCTCTAAAATGGGTCTCCAAAAAACCCTGCCTCCTAGTAATAATCATGGCTTCATGTAATTCTCTCATGTTGGGTATGGATTGGACCTAGTGCCTGTCTTCTAACACACAGAATATGACAAAGGTTATGGGATATCACCCCAAGATGAGTTTACAAAGAAACTCTGGTTTTCATCTTGCTTCCCTTCTCTCTCTTGCTCTTGCTGTCTTCCTGTGAGGGGAACCAGGTGTCATGCTTTGAGCAGCACTAAGGAAAGGCCCATGTGGCAAGGAACCAAAGGAGGCCTTTGGCAACAACCAGAGAGAAGCAGAATCCTGCCAGCAGTCATGTGAGTGAGCCTGAAAGCCAGTCCTCCCCCAAGTTGAGTTGAGCCTTTCGGCAGGACTGCGGGCGTTGCTGACAGACGACGGCCGTTGCCTTGTGAGGGAGATCTTGGGGAAGAGAGTCAGCTGAGCCACACCTGGATTCCTGATTCACCGAAGCTATGAGCTAATATAGGTTTGCTGTTTTGAGCTGCTAACTTGGTGTAATTTGCTATGTAGCAATAGATAGCGAATGCAGACAATTATCTATAATAAATAATTAGCTAAAGAAGAATGTGATTCAAAAGGAGAACTATGATTTACTTACTTGGTGTCCTTATGGGCTGGATAAATAACAACAAGAAACAAACCAAAACTGTAGTCACATTTCCATTAAGGCCTTGGAATCATTGGGCCCACATGGTACAAAACTGTGTCACGAGACGTGGCAGATGCAGCAGATTGACTCATTTACCCCTCATTTGAATGCCATCATATCTTGTCTCTTGCACCAGGGCGCTGAAAGCAAATAGTGAAGGTCCAGCTTTCCTTCCAGCTTAAAGCGATCAAGAACATAGTTCTAGAGAATAGCACAGAGACAGAAGCTTCCGAGGAGAGTTTCATTTTTCAGATTAAAAAGCAAATGCTTCCAGGAAGCGGCTTTCACCTTACTCCTTGCTTTGAATATTAAAGTGATACTTAGAAGTGTAGGGCATCTTGCAATCATGGTCATAGGGAGAAAACCCCACATGCTAAAAATGTGAAGCAGGAATCTGGAAGGTTCTTGGTTCCTAATGGCATTGTTGAGGTGAAGGACTAGGTTAGACTCTTTGTTGGTGTATCGAATATTTGACTTGTCATTTAAGCCACTGGGGTCCGGTTTGCTGCTTTTCATAGATGAGTGTATTCTTTCACTAAAATAGGAGAATAATTTTAGATTCTCATATCAAAATTCCCTTAATTCATTATTTTTAAAATTATTATTATTTTTTTCATATCATTATTTTTTTTTTTAATTTTTATTTATTTTTGATAGTCACAGAGAGAGAGAGAGGCAGAGACACAGGCAGAGGGAGAAGCAGGCTCCATGCACCGGGAGCCCGACGTGGGATTCGATCCCGGGTCTCCAGGATCGCGCCCTGGGCCAAAGGCAGGCGCTAAACCGCTGCGCCACCCAGGGATCCCTCATATCATTATTTTTTTAAATTAATTTTTATTGATGTTCAATTTACCAACATACAGAAAAACACCCAGTGCTCATCCCGTCAAGTGTCCACCTCAGTGCCCGTCACCCATTCCCCTCCAACACCCGCCCTCCTCCCCTTCCACCACCCCTAGTTCGTTTCCCCGAGTTAGGAGTCTTTATGTTCTGTCTCCCTTCCTGATATTTCCCAACATTTCTTTTCCCTTCCTTTATATTCCCTTTCACTATTATTCATATTCCCCAAATGAATGAGAACATACACTGTTTGTCCTTCTCCGATTGACTTACTTCACTCAGCATAATACCCTCGAGTTCCATCCACGTTGAAGCAAATGGTGGGTATTTGTCGTTTCTAATTGCTGAGTAATATTCCATTGTCTACATAAACCACATCTTCTTTATCCATTCATCTTTCGATGGACACCGAGGCTCCTTCCACAGTTTGGCTATTGTGGCCATTGCTGTCATATCATTATTTTTAATGCCCAACATTTATAACATGAGGGCCAGGGCTTTCACCCCAACTCAAGTTTATAAATTTTCGATTGGCTTGTGAGGCCAGTAGGGATACTTCTTGTCTAATTAGGTTTCTGGGAAGACTTCATTCAGGTCCTCAATGGTCATCTGATCAAATGGAATTATGTTCTTCATCTTCTCCAGCTCTTTTTCATATTCTTCAATCCTGGCCTTTGAGAGAGAAAAAAAACTCAGCACAGCTTTTCACATCTTATTTTTCCTCAGCATCCACCTGGACAGTGTATTTATTATCCTCTGGCACAGGAAGCTTCAGGGCATTAAACTTCTTCTCAAAGTCATCTACCAAGCCAGCCTTTGTTACATTGGACTTGTAGGAAGCCTAGTCGATAGCAGGTGATTTTTCAGGAAGAGTAGCCAGCCTGGAGGTAAGCATCTCATTCCAGGATTTCAGGGAGTTGACAATGGCCTTCTCGTTTCGGGGTATGACCTCCCCAAAAGCTACCCAGTCAATGGTTTTTAGAGCAAATTTTAGCCCCGCCATCTTAAGATCCTTCACCGACCCCAGTGGCCCACCAAAATTTCCTTAATTTAAATCAGATACTTCGAGAAAGTCATAAATTCCCTCAGTTTATGTCGGTACTGGTTAAAATGAGAACGTCTTGAATGTTCATTCCAGGTACCGTTTTTATTTTAGTAGAAATTGAAGACAAACAAGACTATGAAAAAAACAGAGTACCAAAGACCTAAATCTTCCTTTGGCATTGGTTTGCTGGGGGAAGATCCAGTGAATCTGGACTAAACTGTACCCAATTCCAGGAAGTTTCAAGCTCAACCCTGGTATCTAATAGCCCAAAAGGGGTCCTCTTTTATTACCGTATTTAACTTCAGGGATTATTCCAGGGTTATTAAATGGAATTCCTATGACAGCCTGAAATCTGGTGTTAGCATGAGACCAATCTATTCAATATAATGAATCTAGCCCTATTTTACCAGTTTCTTTTGGTTCCTAAGAAATATATGTAAGTTATAAGTGTAGCGTACCATCTAGGAAATAGTACACTAATGGTCTAAGAGCCCAATAAATCTCCCCGTTTTACTCTGGGTACTTTGTGGCTGGAAATAGAAACCAACTTTGGCTGGTCTAAACAAGAAAGTATTTTATTAAGGATGTTGGGTAATTCATAAAATCATCAGAATAGCTGGAGAATGAGACATGAGGAATGGGCAGGCACCAAGGGCAGGCAGATGATGGCCACAGCCAAACTTCCATCTGGGACAGTCTGGCAGGAATGTTTTTCCCTTGTTGTGAAGGGACAAAGGAGGTCAGTGCTGTACCTGGATAGTGAGTGCCGCAAACACAAGCTCCAGTCACTATCCCCGCCTCCCTTGTCTTGGGAAGAGAAAAGGGCTTACTAGGGCCTCCAGATCAGAATTTTCCTTTGACCTAGCTTCTTTGCCCACTTGTTCCAAGCTCGTGGATCTCAGTGTCTGTGTGAAGTTAGCAAGGAGATTAAATTAAAATTTAAAGAAATGATAGTTGGGCAAAATGTAGTACTTACTAGGTTCCGAAGGATTGATTTCTAACTTACTCTCTTACCATCAGATTATTTTATTAAATAACGGATGGTGCTACAATGGAGCCAACTAAGTAATTTTTAAAAATTGTGACAAATGAGTGGTTGTTGAGTTATTAGATGAGATAACGATTGCTGGACATCTTGGTGTATGACACACATACAGCAAGAATCTAAAATGAGACTCTGGTGTGTATATTGGAGTCATTTGGCTTTGGGTGTAGGGATGACACAGGAAAAGTAAATCAATAGCTTTTTCCTCTATCCTGTTTCAGGCAACTCAGTCAGAGAAGTCTTAAAAAATCCTGTGGTGATTGGGCATCCAGGCCTTATTTTTTAAAAAATACAATTTAGATTACCCAATACCTTTGCATTGGTCTTTTATACAGTTCAGTGTCTTTGGCAAATTACTTATACTTCTAGATTTACTTACTTTTTCATTAATTTTGATTTATTTATTTCAGTTTCCATCACCTCATTTAACTCTGTTCTCATGATATTCTGAGTAATAATTCACTGTTGTAATTGTCATCCAGGATTAATCCTGTTTGTACTGGAGAGTTACAAAAGTTCCTACCAGAGGAGATTCTTTACCAAGTTTGCATTATTCATGTGTAAAGCAAATACACAAATGTTAAGAGTTGGAAAGAAAGAAAACCAAGAATTTGATCTAAAGACAGATGGCCTGGAAGATTTTTGGTGTCAGATCTGAACTCTAATCAGTCAAAGAGAGATATTTGCAGAACTGGGTGGTCAAAATGGCATCCCAAGAATTTTCACACTTTACTCTTCAATAGGAGAGCCTAAAACTCAGTTCAAAGAAATGCTCACCCTCGAGCATTTTTATGCAAAATGATGAACTTTAGAGGAAAATTAGAAACAGCCAGATTCTGAGAATTATGCACAATGATCTAACTGTGGCATGATCATTATTTGTGTTAATACTACTAAATGTTTTGGGGAATTTTGTTTGATTACAATCAGGATTCTTTCTTTTCTCAATGACTAGATCAGGAACTGTTGATATATGTTCCCGCGGTGCTCCTTCACTGTGCTTATAACATATATAATTTTTTTATTGTTTGTCCTCTGCACTAATATTTGTTTCAGAGGACAGGAATTGGGTCAACTCTTGTTTTTGTGTTCCTGTCATGTACTAAATATGTTCTTGACACATAGTAAGTCCTTCATTATTTATTGATTGATTGGCAAATAGGACCATGGAGGCAAATGAATTATATTCAGAAATTACATCCTGAAGATATCCCCAGAGAATACAAGGCAGAGAGAGGGATACACATTGTAGTTAACTCTGTCTCATTTCTTGACTCCTTAATGCTCTTGCTAGCCTTGACTCAGTTCCAAGATTCTATGTCTGGCTTGTGATTGTCCACTGCTAGTCCTTGGAAAGGATTAATGCTCATGTTCAACTGACTTTCCATAAATATTTATTTTCAGATATTGTTTATTGTTGACTGATCTGACAGTCTTGGCCACAGTCTTTTTTAAAAAAGATTTTATTTATTTATTTGTGTGTGCGTGTATGAGAGAGAGAGATTGAGTGGGCTGAGAGAGAAGCAGAGGGAGAAGGACAAGTGGACTTTGCGCTGAGCATGGACTCCTGAGACCGTGAGCTCCTGAGACCATGACCTGAGCTGAAATCAAGAGTTGGGCACTTAACTGACTGAGCCACCCAGGTACCTGTTGGCTGCAACATCTTAAGTAGAATTGGGCATGCATTTAACTGATTATGGAATCTGGAGTTATCTTGAGCAGCTGCTAAACCTAGAATTGGTTGTAATGTATATAATGTATCACGACATGTAATTGATTCTAGCATATGTATATATATTTGTTATATACATAATTGAAATCCATAGACTTGAGATAATCTGTCTGAAGCTGGTGCAAAACCTAATTGTTGAGTGGATATTACCTTCTTCTATTGGGCTATCTTTTTTGCTTAGTGATTTGCAGAAGCTTTTATTTTTTGACATTTATTATTTGTCTGTTATGCACATTCCAAAGAGTTTTTGCTGATTTCTCACTTATGATTTAACATTTTTGAATGGTGTTATTTTTCTTATATAACTTAATTTTTTGACCGTACAATTTATCAGTGATTTTTGTCTTTTGTCATGATTTCTAAGTTTTGGTTGTAACTTTAAAGACCTTCTTATCTCAAGATTTTTAAAAAGATTTTATTTATTTGAGAGAGACAGAGATAGTGAGAGAGCACAAGCTGGGAGTGAGGGAAAGGGAGAAGCCTGCTCCTCCACTGAGCAGGAAGCCAGAGGTGGGGTTGATCCCAGGACCCTAGGATCATGACTTGAGCTGAAGGCAGATGCTTAACTGACTGAGCCACTCAGGTGCCCCTTTATCTCAAGATTATAAATATACTTTTCTGTGTCCTTTACTTATACTATTATAGTTTTGCTATGATTTTTAACTTTTAAAACAATAAGACTTTTATTTGAGTATAGTATGAATTAGAGGTATTCTTGTTTCCCAAATGAAATGTTAATTATCTCATTACGATTTGTGAAGTTAGTCCAGACTATTTCTACTCACTTGCTACCTTTATCATCATCTAAATCCATATGTTCACGTGGGTTTATTGTTCATCTATCAATTCATTTATTATTTAATTCTTGGAGCTTTATTTAGATATGTGGTGGGTCATGTCACTGTACTTGTTTTTAACAATTTTTTCAACTTTTTTTTAAACTATAGTTATCTATTATAGATAAATCTGAGAATAATTTGTCAAGCAGCTTAGAAAAATTCCATTTGGGATTTAAAATTGCATGAAATTTATTATTTAAATTGAGAGAACTGATTTTATATAATATTGAGTTTTGTCAACCATAATATTTGCACCCATTTCCATTTCTCCTATCTTTTTTAGACATATACAACAAAATTTTATAACCTTGTTTATTAGACTTCTTTTCTCATTGGGATTATTTCTCATTTTCTGTTTTTTTATTGGTATCGTGAATATAATTATTTTCCTCTGTCATATTTTGTAGTTGGTAATTAGTAGATTGTTGGAAAAATACTGATTTTTATATGATGACACTGAATCTGGCTACTTTAAAGAATTCTTGTAACTTTTTATATATATAAATTTACTTTCTTGGATTGAGCAGCTAGACAAATGATGAAATAATACAAATAGTGAAATAATATCTATAAATAATGAAAGTATCTCTTTTATAATATTCATACCCTACTCCTTATTCTGTTCCTACAGAACACATTGATGATGATGATGATGATGATGATTATGTGTTTATGTGTGTGGGGTGTGTATATGTGTTGCATGGTCTTTTATACAAAATTGGACTTGGCAATCTGAGAACAAAATAGGCTTACATTAAAAAAGAAACAAAAATACAAGAAGAGTGAAAAGGTAGGGCGCTTTTTGGTGCCTATAAGGCAAAATTGAAAACAAACATATGGCTGTTTGTCAAATTTTGAATATAAGAACATAATGTGCTTTACACATATCTGAAAATTGCCACAAATAATAAAAAAATAATAGTACATGCCAAGAGACACTGTTTGATAATTTCTCTAATTATTCATTATGCTGACAACATTGCTAAAGGAATTTTGAGCATAGACTCTTCCTTCAAAAATATGTAGCAATGAAATGTATTAGTCATTGGGCATGAATGGCCTAGCCTAGAAAAAGACAATGAATAGACAAATATGTAATGAGAGCATGAGTCAAGAGAGACAGGACCAACCATGTTAAATTAAGTAATACATTTTAAAAATCCAAAAAGGATAGATATAAACTTGACCAAGGACACCAATTTCTGCTTGGTTGGATGTTTTTGGTAGATAAAAATGAAATGATGTTATTTTCAGGTTGCTTTTGAGAGCAGCACTAAGGTGAAAATCTCATTATTTTGACTCTTTTTTTTTTTTAAAGATTTTATTTATTTATTCATGAAAGACAGAGAGAGAGAGAGAGAGGCAGAGACACAGGCAGAGGGAGAAGCAGGCTCCATGCAGGAGCCTAATGTGGGACTCGATCCCGGGACTTCAGGATCATGCCCTGGGCTGAAAGCAGGCACTAAACTGCTGAGCCACCCAGGGATCCCCTCTTTTGACTTTTAATATGAAATTTTGTCCTGTGTAAACTATTCATTGTTCAATGATCAGTTTTTATGATCTTCTTTCCTTCCTTTGTAATTTTCTTGGGATGATATCTTAATTTTACTTTATTAAATGGTATTTTAATTTAATTATATTGTATAATAAGGGTCAGTTATTCTGTTAATGTCCTCTAGAATATTGTCATATGATATTTATATCACTCCACTTAATGTCTCTGATGGAATCCGGCCTCTCAGCTTTGGAG
Organism: Vulpes lagopus; assembly: GCF_018345385.1. Classification (NCBI taxonomy): domain Eukaryota; kingdom Metazoa; phylum Chordata; class Mammalia; order Carnivora; family Canidae; genus Vulpes; species Vulpes lagopus. The sequence continues at coordinate 15,599,672 of NC_054827.1, forward strand.
CAGCAAGTGAACAGTTTTGTACTAGAACCATAGATTATTCAGTTATGTTTGGGATCTTACTTTAGGGAGCCTTGGGCCAAGGACATGCATCCTTAATCCACTGTTTTAAGGCAAGTTCCTTTTGATGATAGCATGAAATGCTCTTAATAAAGCAAAAAATTATTGAGATTAGGTTACCTTTCTTTCTTTCTTTCTTTCTTTCTTTCTTTCTTTCATTCTTTCTTTTTCTTTCAAGATTTTATTTATTTATTCATGAGAGATGCAGAGAGAGAGAAAGGCAGAGACATAGGCAGAGGGATAAGCAGGCTCCATGCAGGGAGCCTGTGTGGGACTTGATCCTGGGACTCCAGGATCATGCCCTGAGCTGAAGGCAGGGGCTTAACTGCTGAGCCACCCAGGCTTCCTAGATTAGGTCACATTTCATTTAGAAATTATTAAATTGAAATTGATGATTTGGTAAGTCAAAACCAGTTGAATGTTGAAATATCATGGTTTATATTTTTGACATGATTTCACTAATTAGATTTTTATAGCATAGAGGAACAGAGAGGAGTAATCATTGTTTTCTGTGTTTTCTGCTTGTGACAAGATATAACTGCAGAAATATTGATCTACTAGAGGAAATACTATTTTATCAACTTTACAAAGCTATTCAGAGTCAAGTAATATGATATAAATTATTAATATCCCTGATTAAAAGCATTTGTATTTCTTGAACTGCTCAGTTATTTTAGTAACATAGTGGTTAACTCAGTAGAGTTTCTTCCCTTTAAATTATATTCATAAGGAACCAATAAGATAGATTTCACCCTCTTAGGATAATGAGAGGCTTTTAGGAACTATCTGTAGGTTCCTTTAGAAGAATACTCTAGAGGCTATTGTGATCATCCATCTACAAATTTGTGATAGTCCTCCTTGTTGAATCAATTTCAGTGAGACCTTTAGAGAATAGCTGAAGAATGTTTAGTTAGGATAGAGATTTAATTCTACAGAGAGATCATAAAGACCCACAATATTGAAGGATTCAAGTAAGACAGTTTGTATCTAACAGAATTGGAATAATAGTATCAAGTATAAATAAAAAATGCAACAGAGCTTAATATGCTTTACATATATATTATATATATTATAGTTCTACTTAATTTGTTAAATATATATGTTTAATGTTAGACATATATGAAGTTCTATAGGTTAGTTTTCATTCTCAAATTATATTGTAAGGTAGAAAAGAGATATTTATGAATAATTCTAGTATCAAGACTTTGTTTCTGAAATGGATAACTAATCCATCCACTGAATCCATCCAACTAACTTTAAGAAAAACTAATCTTTATCTAAATCAAATGAAAAGTGACACTGTTCTCCCACGTTTCTTTTTTTTTTTTTAAGATTTTATTTATTTATTCATGAGAGACACACAGAGAGAGAGAGAGAGAGAGAGAGAGAGAGAGAGAAGTAGAGACACAGGCAGAGGGAGAAGCAGGCTCCATGAAGGGAGCCCGACATGGGACTCCATCCTGGGTCTCCAGGATCATGCCCTGGACTGAAAGTGGTGCTAAACCGCTGAGCCCCCGGGCTGCCCTTCCACTTTTCTTAATATATGTAAAAAGGTCAAAGCATAAAAAAAAATAAAAAACCAAAAGCCAAAAAACCCCTTAAACTAAAGTGAGCTTTCCCTGCATCTATCAGTTAGATAAACATGAAGAATTCTGAGGATTAAAAGTTAAAGTCTATTTAACATTATTTATTAAGGAACTTTTTCTCTTAAATTCTTTAATAAGTGGCTCTATAGATCACAAGGGGTTGTTTAATATCAGAAAGCATAACCCTTAAATCTCAAGACTTCTACTTAGACTTGGCTATACAAAATATTCCTCTTTACCAATATTGTAGTATTATCTGTATACAAGTAGTAAACAATTTCACACATTTTCATTATAATTTAGCATTCTTCATTTGATTTTATACGGAATTTATTAATTGTAGATTCATGAGTCTTTCTCATTATTTGGCTTCACATAATTCCCCAATAGTATGCTTTGTCTTCAAAACCACTTTAAGATGTAATCCACAGCACAAATGTTACAAATCTTGGTATAGTAGTTTGCCCAAGATTCTGCATACATTTTTTTCCAGTGTGCAATGAAGCAGAGATAACTAAAACACTACACAGTGGATGGATTTGGCATGGAGATCAACTGAAAGACCTACTAGGGCATAGCAAGGCATCAGACTAGGTCAAATAGGAATTCACAATATTTCAAAAAGATAAATTCCACACAGACAGCTCCCCCCTCCTCCATATATAGTGAACGTTTAATGAAAATCTCTGGAATGGTTGTGTTGGCAGTACATGGAGTATTCAAATGGTCTTTTGGGGATTAATTGTCCCTACATGTGATATGAAGAAATTTCCTTAAGGCTCCTTCTGTTTTCTATAGATAGCTGTAATGTATGCAATGCTTGATTAAAAGGATGTAAAATGACTTTTCCATACCCAAGTGTTTCGTCGGCCCTACTGAGATTTTAATCAGTAATGAACTCCAGTGATGAGAAAGGTGATTATCTACAAACTGGACTGCAGTGTATGTTTCCATTCCTTACAATCAAGGAGTTGAAGAAGGGGAAGGGACCACAGAAATAATTTCATTGAATAATTAATTTTTTACTTAATCAATTTATTTGAGATATTTAAAAAAAAGCTCTGCACAGTTACTCCAAACTTCACTATCTCCAACCCCCCGATAAATCCCTCCTAGATATTTTGTTTCTCATCTTCTCTTTTCCCATCCAGGGCCCAGATTTGCACCATTTGAAATCAGTTCTCCATAAACACATCTGAGATTAAGAGGAAAAGATAAGAAAGAAGGGGTTCCTGAGATTGTGGTCCTGATGGTTTGAGATAAACCTCTACCATGTGAGTTTTCCTCAACTCTAATGTCCAACTCCTGTTGGAGTCACCCTTAGGCAGAAAACCAATACATAAAAATACAAGGGAATCATAGAAAAATATCACTGAAGGTTTATCTTTTTTTTTTTTAAAGATTTATTTGAGAGAGAGAGATCACAAGCAGGGGGACTAGGAAAAGAGGGAACAGGAGAAGCAGGCTCCCCACTGAGCAGGGAGCCTGATGCGGGCTCTATCTCAGGATGGATCCCAGGACCCTGGGATCATGACTTGAGCGGAAAGCAAACACTTAACCAACTGAGCCACCCAGGAGCCCTGATTTGTTTCTCTCTTACAGTGGTTCTGAAAGTGTGACCTATGATCCCTCTGAAGGTTTCTGTGAGTAGCTTTCAGGGGATCTGTAAGTCAAAACTATTTTCATGGTAATACTAAGATACGATGTGGCTCTTTCATGAATATTTATACTAGTGATACAAAAACAGAGGTGGGTGAAACTGCTGTCACCTTAGCACAGATGAAGGTAGTGGCACCAGATTGTTGTGATTAATACACGTGCATTAAATGCACGCACGCGCATGCGTACACACACACACACACACTAGCTAGTTTAGGAATATTTTTGATGCAGAGTAAAAATTATTAATTTTATTAATTTCAATCGCTGCATACATGTCTTTCTAAATATTTTTGTGGGAAGAAATGGGAAGTACCCATGAGCTTGCACTTCTAACTGCTTGCTGAAATCATGCTGGCTGTCCTGAGTAGAAGTCCTCAAGCAAGTATTTGAGGTGCAGTCTGAACCAGCTACTTTTTTCATGGAACACAATTTTTATTTGGAAGAATGACTAATGAACTACAGCTAATCAGCCTTGTGTATTTAGTAGATGGTTCTTTAAAATGAATGGATTAAGTGTGTCATCTCAAGGAAGACAAATAATAATGTTTATTACCAGTGAAAATTAGAAGTTTGGAAAACTTCTTGACTGCTTCCTGTATTTACAGATTTTCTGATAAGATGTTGCTCATTAAGGGACTTGTGGAGAAGATGGTGGAGTAGAAGATCCCAAGCTCAGCTCATCCCATGGATACACCCGGATAACACCCACATTAATGTAAATAATGCAGAAAATGTCCCAAATTCTGGCAGGGCAGCCTCTCCACAGCTAAATGTGGAGAAGAGGCCACGTTGAAAAGGGTAAGAAGGGTGGAGACGTAGCCAGGAATCAAACTGACCCATGAGATGGCCCACAGAAGGAGGGACACTGCAAGTGGGGAAGTAAGAGGAGTATATCCCATGCCAGGCACCCCAGGCATAAAGACCCACACTGGAGAGACAAATTTCCATAATATTAGGCTTTGAAAACCAGAGGGGTTTATCTTTGCCAGTTTTTACAATCGGTGGGGGTTAAACCTGGAACTTTAAAAATCAGTGGCTGGGCTCTCAGGTGGAGGGCAAGAGGAAACTGAGTCCCTGCCCTTAAAGAGACAGCATAACAAATAACCTCCACAGCATAAAAACAGCATTTGAGAAGTGCCTGGGGTATATGGGAAGATTTATTTACTAATCTCAGAGCATGTGATGGAGGGGCAGGAATCTTTAGGAGACTTCTCCAAGAACAAAAGAGCTGGCAAGTGTCATTTCCCTTCCCTGTCCCCCAGCCTAGATACGCTAACATCTATGGGAAACCAGCTAAGCACGTAGAGAGTGTTTACTCTCCATCTGGCTTGCTAACAGCACACCTTGCCCCTGCATAGTCCTAGGACCTGCCTCTCTCGCTCTCCTCAGTTTTCCAAAGCAGTTACAGGTCACCTCCTACAGCAGACCTTGCAAACCTTGCTAACACTATGCCCTGTTCCCATGTTCTCCTATGGACATGCCCCATCCAACACAACCTTTGCAGGAGGACATCCACCATAGCATAACAAGCATGACAACATGCAAACAGCCTTGATAGAGGCTCCAAAGGAACTCTTGCACTGGGAAGAGGAGAAGATAACCACACACAGTAGTCCCACTGGGGCCCCAGCATTGGGCAGGGGAAGACATCTTGTCTGAATGCAGGACCCATCCACCAACAAAAACTTCTCCAGGGATGACACAGAGAGAGCACCCTGTAGTTCATTGAAGTTGCAGCTCTGGAAAATGCCTTGTCTTACCCAAACAAGCTCAAGACAGCCTCAGCCTGCCTCATTAACAGCATAGGTACCAAACCTTGCCCACAGGGCAAAGAGAGCAATTGCAGACTACTAGGCTGAAGACAAACATGACTCAGCCACAACAGTAGGGCATATGCAACATACAGAGGGGATACCCCTGAAGTTCCACTTTCTGGAGAAAAGGGAACACTGCACTGCAGGGCACTACAGGACCTCTTCTTCATAAGGCCAGCACTTATGAAGGAGACATAGTTGACTTTCCTAAACCATAGAAACAGACACAGAGAGTTAGACAAAATAAGGAGACAAAGGACTAGGTCCCAAATAAAAGAATAGAACAGAATCATGGCAAGAGAGCTAAATGAAATGCAGATAAGTAATATGCCTGATAGAGAACTTAAAGTAGTGATTATAACGTTACTCACTGGACTTGAGAAAGAGGATGGAGAATCTTAGTGAGACCCTCAACAACGAGATAGAAAACATGAAAAAGAACTAACAAAAAATGAAGAACTCTAGCTGAAATTAAAAGTGCACTAGAGGGAATTAATAACAGACTAGAGGAAGCAGGAGAATGGAATAGTGTGACCTCAAGACAGTAATGTAAAGGAATAAAGCTGAACAGGAGGAAAAAAAATAATAAAAATAAGATTAGATTAAGGGAACTCAGTGATACCTTCAGGTATAAAAACATTTGCATTATGGGGATCCTAGAAGAAGAGAGAGAAAAGGGGGAAAATTAATTTAAAGAAATAATAGCTGAAAACTTGTCAAATCTGGGGAAGGGACAGAAATCTAGATCCAGGGAGCACAGAGAGCCCCAAACAATATCAACCCAAGGAAGTCCATAGCAAGATACATAGTACTGAAAATCGCAAAAAGTAGTAATAAAAAGAGAATTTTAAAAGCACCAGAGGAAAGAAAACAGCTACATACATTAAAAACCCCTTAAGGCTATCAGTGGATTTTTTCAGCAGAAAGACTGCAGGCCAGAAGAGAGTGGCATAAAGCTATTCAAAATGCTGAAAGGAAAACACTGCAACCAAGAATCCTCTACCCAGCAAAGCTATTATTCAAAATTGAAAGAGAGATAAATGGTCTCCTAGACAAACAAAAGTTAAAGAAACTCATCACATGAAACCAGCCTTACAGCATCTGTTAAAGGGGATTTTTTGAGTGGAAAGGAAAGACCATAAGCAGAAGTAAGAAAAGTAGGAAGCACAAAAACAGTAAAATTAAGCATATCTAAAAAAGAAAAATACTAGAGGTATCTCAACCCCAGATTTCAAGATATACTACAAAGCTGTATAATCAAAACAGTATGGTACTGGCACAAAAATAGACACAAACGACAATGGAATACAATACAGAGCCCAGAAATAAATCTATGATTATATGGTCAATTCGTCTTTGACAAAGGAGGCAAGATTATACAATGCAGGAAAAAACAGTCTCTCTGACCAATGGTGACCAATGGTGTGTGAAAACTTGATAGCTTCATGTAAAAGAATAAAACTAGACCACTTTCTTATACCGTACACAAAGATAAACTCAAAGTGGATGAAATTCCTAAATATGAAACATGAAACCATAAAACTCCAAGAGAAGGACACAAGCAGTAACCTTTTGACATTGACTGCAGCAACTTCTTTCTAGATGTATCCTGAGGCAAAGGAAACAAACAAACAAACAAAAACTATTGGGATTCCATTAATTTTTTTTTCTGGGGGGGATTCCATTAAAATAAAAAGCTTCTGCACAGCAAAAGAATTAGCAAAACAAAAAACAGTGTACTGAGTGGAAAAAGATATTTGCAGTGATATATCTGATAAGGGCTTAGTATCCAAAATATATAAAGAACTTATAAAACTCAACATCAAAAAATCAATAATATAATTAAAAATGAGCAGAGGACATGAAAAGACACTTCTCTAAAGAAGACATACAGAGGGCCAACAGTCATATAAAAAGGTGTTCAACATCACTAATGCTGAGGGAAATGCAAATAAAACCACAATGCAATATCACCTCATATCTCTCAGAATTATTAAAACAAAAAAAATACAAGAAACATCAAGTGTTGGTGAGAATGTGAAGTAAAAGGACCCCTCTTGTACTGTTGGTAGGAATGCAAACTAGTGTAGGCTCTGTGGAAAATAGTATAGAATTTCCTATAAAAATTAAAATAAAATTACCATATGATTTAGTAAGACTGCTACTGGGTATTTACTAAAGAATACAAAAACACTAATCTGAAAAGACATATACACCCCTCTATTTGTTGCAGCTTTATTTACGATAGCTACATTATGGAAGCAGCACAAGTATCCACTGATAGATGAAATGGTAAATAAATGGTATATATGCACATTGGTGTGTGTATATATATATATATATATAGTGTTTATATATACATAGTGTGTATATATATATATGCACGCTGGAATATTACTTAGTGTTAAAAAATGAAATCTTGCATTTGTAATGACATGAATAAATCTGGAGGGTATAATGCTAAGTGATATAAATTAGTCAGAGAAAGACTAATACCATATGATTTCACTCATATGCAGAATTAAGAAACAAAACAAATGAGCAAAGAAAAAAGAGACAAAGACTCTTAACTATAGAGAACAAACTGATGGTTATCAGAGGGGAGGTGGGTCGGGGATGGGTAAAATAAGTGAGGGGGGTTAAGAGCACACTTCATGTGATGAGTACTGAGTAATACATAGAATTGGTGAATCACTCTATTTTACACCTGAGACTAATACAACACTACATTAATTGTACTGGAATTAAAAGAAATGAATAAAATGCAAGCCTTTTTTAAAAGATCAGTTATAATATTAAGTGATTTTTTTTTTTCTGGACTAATGGAATGTGTTAATACTTGGTTGATCTACATATCTTCAGAAACCGGTCTTTTCCACACAGCAATGCATAACATTACAAAATCTGGCCTAAGGTAAAAAATGATCCATTCAAGTTGTAAAATAGAGCAAAGGATTTTAATGAAGTATGCAAAGTTCATTGAGAATGGTTCCAGATTCCACACTGTAACTGTTCTTTAAAAACTATATTAGGGCAGCCCGGGTGGTTCAGTGGTTTAGCGCTGCCTTCAGCCCAGGGCCTGTTCCTGGAGTCTCGGGATTGAGTCCCACATCAGGTTCCCTGCATGGCGCCTGCTTCTCCCTTTGCCTGTGTCTCTGCCTCTCTCTGTATCTCTCATGAGTAAATAAATAAAATCTTAAAAAAAACCCAACTATATTAGTTGTCAATGTTTGGTGCATTAGTAAATAAGAGTATTCACTATTATCTGGAAAGGCAATTAAAATACTCTTCTCCTTTTTTCATACATGTATGTGTGAGGATGACTTTGTTGATATGCTTTAACCAAACCTGCTTTTCAGTTCTTCTATTAGGTCAGACACTTAAAGAGATTTGCAAAATGTAAACCAAGGCCATTCTTCTCACTTACCTTTTTGGGAAAATTGGGGTATTTTGTAAGAGAATATATTATATATGTTAACATGTGATAGGTTGTTACTGCTGTCTCTAAATAAACAGTATTTAAAATGTTCCTGGTATTAATTTCTAACACAGTAAATATTGTCATATGATAATCCACATAAACAAAAGCTTTTGTGGTTCTCAATACTTTTTAAAAATGTAAAGGGGGATCTCCTGAGATTTCAAAATTTAAGAATTGTTGTATTATTTAAATACTTATGGAAAACATTCTAAAGCAAATTAAAGGGGAAAATGTCTCATTTTGGTATTCAACAGGGTTATCAAATCTAATGAAATAGCAAAAAATAACTTTGTGGCATTTTCATTGGTTTTTTCCTACAAACAAAATTTTAGAAGTTATTCACCACCAAAATGAAGATACACACTTGCCTATTTAGTTCCAAAAGATTCTATAATTATCATTGTGAAGGATAATATGTAATTATGTAAATTGTAATGAGAAAAATATTACCATAATCAGAAGACTAATCAAATTGTCTTCTCTTAAAATTTCTTGCTGAATGTGTAGTGCCTGTCATTTCTCTTTTATAAATGCATGCCAGATTATCACACAGCTTCTTGCATGGCAGGCTGGGGCTCTCAACTTCCAATGAGGTGCTCAGCAGTAAATAGCACAGAAAGGATATCCCTCCAAGCCTCGGCAGTGAGAAGTCCTACTGAGAACTCCCCTTGGGTATCAGGAGGTAGTTTTGCATTTGTTTGTTTCCTGTTGGAGCAAGTGATCTGTACTGGACATTACTGGTGCCTCAGGTCCCTTTGCTGTACTGGAGCTGCCATCTTCTAACTGCCATGGCCATTGACAGCTTCAGCCCTTATGAAGGATCTGATTTCCCCAGAAGGTTCTGTGCATGCTCGGTGACCTGCAGCCATTGGCTGAGTGATGTGGCATAAGGGGCCAGCCTCTTGCCCCCAAGCAGGAGGTACTCTAGGCAGAACCTTCTCTGAGGTGCAACGTCGACTTTACAGAGCTTTCCTAGGATCAGGCTGAAACTAGATTACAACTAAACCTGGGGCACCTGGGTGGCTCAGTTGGTTAAGCATCAGACTCTTGATTTTGACTCAGGTAATGATCTCAGGGTGGTGAGATTGAGCCCCACATCGGGCTCCGTGCTGTGTGTTGAGCCTGCTTAAGATTCTCTCTCCTTCTCCCTCTGCCCCTCCCTGCTCACTTGCTCCTTCTCCCAACCAACCAACCAACCAACCAACCAACCAACCAACCAACCACCACTTCCTACTTGGCTCTTTCTCCTTCCCTATTCTGTTTGCTCGCTTTCCTTCAGATTACTCTTGGAAGCAATCTCTCAAACAATAATCCATCAGGGTCTGAGTAAGAATCCATGTCCCACTTTGACAGAATTCCTTTTGTTCTTGAGGGTGGGGGAGTAGGGGGAGCAGGTGAGGCATTTTGGGATCTGAGTTGGGATCAGTGTGGGGAGGACCTCCCCGGCACATCACTGTTCTGCATTTTATCTCCTTAATTACAATTGTAATTTTATAACCCAAATATCCTTTGTCATTCAGATGAAAGCATAAGGGATTTGTAATAAAAGTAAAGTGCCACTGTTTGATCTGTGTTAAGGTCCCCCAACAGTTTTACCCATCATTGCTTTTGCATCATTAGTATAAATCTTGGTGAAAAATAATGGTTTTCAGCTGGGGTGATTTTGTCCTATAGGAGACATTTGGCAAGTTTTAGTTGTCACAAATGGGGGAGAGTACGAGTGCCCATATGGGGTAGGAGCAGGGATCCTGGTAACTATCCTACAATGCACAGAACAATCTGTCTCCAAATCCAGGAGTGAAAAGAATCACATGGCCCGCAATATCAACAGTGCTTTGCCCAGGAACCTTATTAAAAGTAAAAAAAAAATTCTAATCCAGTGTTCGTTAATAGACTATGGTCTTTCTTAAGAGCCATTTGTGTGACTCAAATTGCAGAAGTCGAGATCTACTTTATATTTATCCTCCTTAGGAGAAGATATGATTATATCTGTTTATTTTTTCTTGGCACAGCTTATAGGAAGTCATGGGAGAAAATAATCCATTTCATTGATTTTCTTCCAGAAATTAACAAAAGTAATGAAGGGAGAAATTCTATTTATTAGCTTCAGAGTTCTGGTTTATGTCAAATTAATTTGACTGAAATGACTAGACCAAAAACTTTAAACAGGTTCTCCTCCCTATGTTTTTATTTACAACAGAGGCCTGGAGAAAATGTCGAACAGGCAACAGTTTTTACTCCCCTAATTTTATGGAGCCACCCTCCGCACTGAGTGCATTTGCACCTTTTAACACAAAGCCACAGTGTTTTCGAGTAGTTCATAAGATTATTGCACTAGAGTCCTTTCTGCTCTGGTTCGAATGAAAACTTATACTTTGAAGTGTTATGATACACTTACTTTTCAAAGAATAAAACATTAATATAAATCAGTTGATTAATTAGTTTTTGCCTTTCACCTTGAATGGCTCATCCTGAGTGCCACGTATTCATCATGGAAATCAGATCTCTTCACTTCTTCTAAGTGTTAGGAAGGCTACTGGTTGACTCTAGATGTTTTTTTTTTCTTCACTAAATTGTCCTTGTTGTAGTGAAATTCCACTATGTGTTATCCCCTTTTGACTCAAAGCATTTTCAAATTCTTTTCTGAAGAAGTTTCTTTTTTTTTTCTCTTTCTCTAAAAAAAGTTCTTCTATTTCTAATTTTTTGCCTTCACTCCAGTCTATCCCCAAATCTGGGAGTGGAAATTCCTTTTTGTCTTCCTGTTCACAAATGTGCTTATATATGAAATGTCTCACTTTTATAATAAAAGATTGATCGGCCCATAGGCCTTTTGGCCCAATAGCTTGTCTTTTGTTCTCTGGATCTATTATCTCTCCTGGCCCAAGGTCAAGCATCTCCTTTAGCATCTACTTCCTTGATGTGTCCTGTCTTTGCAGGTAAGAACTCTAGGTATCTGGTCTTAAGCCAACTATTCTCACCATAAGTAGAACCAGCCCCGTAAATTCCTTTGATTCTGTCCTTAAAAAAGCTCATCTTCAGCTTCTCTGGCTTACTGTGGATTACATATTGCAAGGATTTAGGTAATGGATAAAGCATGAATATGTTCCAGGCATTTTGAAGGGAAATATACTCTGAGAGTTGAATGGCAGGTACATTTTTTTTTTTCTCCTGCAGAAATCACAGGAAATTTCTCAGTCATGTCCTTTCAGTGAGTTTGAAAAGTGAACACAATAAATACAAATGGAGTCATGGTCTATTTCATTGCTTTGAAATGTCTTTTTTTTTAAACACAGATTTGCAGCTTGAAATGTTGACAATCTAATATTTCCTCCCTTAATCTATAAATATAATGGGTTTTTGTAGCACTCTTCTAGTTCACAACTCAGAAATGGTTTAAAACTGGATTACAGACCATTACATTTCCTGTATTATTTTAGATGTGCATTGGTGATACAAATTTTACCTGTAATGGCCACACTTCTAACTATGGCTTGTGTAGTAATTTATTAATTACAGGTGTTTGCTGGAGTTAGAATGATATTTCTGAGATTAGAAAATCTTTTGTAGCTCGAACAGTATATCATTATGGGCTCATTAATAAGTTGTATTAGAAACGAAGGATGTTTCACAGTGATGATTAGCTAATGACATTTGAGGCAAGGACTCTGTCTTCTGCATATTGTACATTCATAATCCCTAGTGAAAAATAAAATTTACTATGTAAAGATTGGTTGATGTTTGCTACTTTTTTAAAAAGAAAATCCCTCCCCCCTGCCCCCACCAAGCAACTTATTGGTTTGGATAGTGCTTATTTTGAAGCTTTATCTTCCCCCGACCTGTCCCCCAACCTCAGGTTGGTGTAGTTGCTACTTGAGTGTCAGAGACAAATGATGGATGGTTGCTCACTTCTTATAAATGCAGAATGTTTTAGTGCCTTTTCATACTTGACTTTCATCGCTAGTGTTGATTGATGATATGTTATTTACTAGACATTGAAGGACTACTAGTTTCTAACATTCAAGGTAAAATGTTCAAAGCAGTATGCAACACAGAGATTTTCTTCCACCAGGGCAGGTTAATGGCCTATCAAAAGGGGAAAGATCTGTATGTGCTGAGAGTGGTTCATGTCTTCTGAAGCCAAGATCTACTTGTGGGGTATCCTTTTGATGATTGAGTTGGTGGATTTTCATCTTTTAATTGCCTTCAATTTCTTTAGAAGGGAAATTTGGGATGATTGGCCGTTAATGGTCTACTTGCTGAAAATACCTATACAAAACTTGTATACCAACTTTACTGGGTGTTTGTTTAGAAGATACATTTTATTGCTTGTACTGCAGAGACAGAGGACACACCTTCTGTTTCGCTTACATTCCAGACTGTTTAATACAATCTGGGTTAGGTGGTAGAGGGTGCAATACCTCAATGTTTGTGGCTTAGTGAATGACTGACAATGAATGACCTAAATTCTAATCTGTCAGTCTCACTTTATCTTTCTGAGAAAATAATTTAAAAAAAGGCATCAAACATCTTGTTAAAATATGATTTTTGGACTCTGGATTGAGCTTTATAAATTGTTTCATTTTGGTTATACCATGGCTATACGATAGATGTCAGAGAGATGACTGTGAATCAAAGTAGGGAAATGTAGAAAATAAATGTATGTAGGTTGAAGTAATACGCATCTTTTGATGGGATAAATGTGGTGAATAACAGCTCCACGGGGCTCTGGTTTGCTAACCTAAGCACTTCGAATTTCTTTATAATTCATTTTTAGGTCATGTGTTAGTTTTATGTTTCTTACAAGAAACAAATTAATTGAGCATTAAAAAACGTCAAACATTTTTGGATAATACACACTTTAAGTAATCCAGCTTAGATTTTTAAAAGCAAAACAGCCCAAATAAACCAGAATTTGCATAAACCTGACATAAATGAATGAAATATTATTTGTTGACTTTTCAGCAAACTTCAGATTGATCTTTTTTTGGGGGGGAAGATCTTGTTGGAAGGGGCATTTGTGGGGGGAAGATCTTGTTGGAAGGGGCATTGCTGTCACTTCTAAAAGCTTCCAACTAAGTGGGATTAATATTTAAGGTGCCATTTGACATACTGATGAAGAAGGTAGAAAAAACACTTATACAATATAATATGAAGTTGTCAGCAATTTCATGAAATGAAACTGAAGATACTAGCTTTTGTTCTGTTTTAAGGAAATCCTACCATAGCATGATGATACATTAAAGCAGCATTTGGGAAATAAATTGCCAGGTATGTAAGTTACAAGTTCAAAGGATGACTAAAGACTGAGAAACTTGCATATAGCGTATGAGAATTCATAACAAGTTCTAACAGCATTGTTAACTGATTAAAAATACCTAATAAGTTTGCTGGAATCATTAATGGGTTCTTTTAAAGAAAAATTGGCAATAAAACAATAGCATTTGTTTAAACAGAAAAAAAAAATCCCCTGCATTCCTTCTTTTTGAAAAGAAACAGCCGCATTATGGGTGTTCTCATAGTTTTATGTTGAAACAAGGCACCTTTTCAATTCCATCAAGTTCAGTGTTTCAAAGACATGTTGAAGAATTAAGACAGTGGGTGTGTAAATAAATGTGCTGATTGCGAAAAAACTATTTCTAGTTTTGCTCAAGTGATTTTAGAGCTTCTGAAAGGGTATGGTTTTAAAGTAAATCTCTAAGTCAATAGTTATAATGTATATACAAAGTGACCTTAAAAATGTTCTTTGCCTGAGTAAGAATTCTGCTCAGCTCAAGACATGGTCCTATAGGTCAATCTCTATTCTTTAATCCTCTGAACAGAAGTTTAAAAACATTCCAGAAAATTTTTTCCATTGATATAAGTGGTTCCAATTTAAGTTTAGTTATATTCAAAATAGAAGAAAATTAGGCTATCAACCAAAGGAACACCAGTGCTGGTGACACCTGGTTGGCTCAGTCCGTGGAGCCTGTGACTTTTGATCTAGGGGTTGTGAGTTCGAGTCCCATGCTGGGTGTAGAGATTACCTAAAAATAAAATCTTAAAAAACAAAACAAACACCAGGGGTGCCTAGGTGGCTTACTTGGGTGAGTGTCTGATTCTTGATTTTGACTCAAGTCATGATTTCAGGATCATGAGATCCAGTCTAGCATCAGGCTCTGCACTCAGCAGATAGTCTGCTTGAGATTTTCTCTTTCTCTCTCTGTCCCTCCTCCTGCTCATATGCACGGTCCCCCCACCCCCAAATAGATAGATAGATAAATAAATGAGTAAATAAAATAAAATAAAATGCCAACTCTGTTTCCAACTGAACAGTGAACAGTGAACTGTTTAGTCACTGTATGATTTCACTTCAATAACTTGCAATTTAATAGGTAAAAGTAGATAAGTACACAAAACCACTAGAAAACAAGTGCATAACTAGTCAAGTGGTGGCTAAATCTTTGAAGAATAAATGTCAGACATTCTATTTTGTTTTATGTCCTTTAGGAAGCTCAGACTTTGTATTTACCAATTCATTACCCTGTTGAATCTTTGGCTTGACTTAAAAATTAAGCAAAAATTAATAAAACAAAAAAAAATTTTAAGACCCAAGAAGGATGAGTCTCCTGCCACCCACTGTTAAAAAACAAAAAATCTACAACAATAATAATAAAAAGCAAATTAGTCAAATAATCATGGAACATTTTTTGCAATTGAGAGTTTCTGGATATGTAATTAAATTTAACTTAATTTTAAAAATATACTTAAAAAGTAATCTCAGTGGGCAGACTTTTTTTATATTGAAGTGACGTCCACATCACATAAAATTAACCATTTTAATGTATACAATTCAGTGGCATTTAGTTCACTCACGATGTTGTGCCACCACCCCTTCTGTATAGTTCTAAAACATATCAGCCTCGAGGGAGGGCCCATACTCTTAAGCTGTCCCTCTGAACACTACCCTTCTCACAGCCTGACAAACACTGGTCTGTAGTCTGTCTCTATGCATTTACCTCGTCCAGACATTTCATATAATCAGAATCATACATTGTGTGACCTTTTGTATCTGTACATTCACTTAGCATTATGCTTTCATTCAAAGATTCATTGAGATTATAGAATGTTTTAGTATTTCTTTCCTTTTTATGGCTGAATAATGTTCCATTGTATGGATAAACAATATTTTGTTTACCCATTTGTCATTGATGACGTTTGGGTTTTTCCTACCTTTTAGTTATTATGAATAGTGATGCTATGAAGATTCACATACAAATATTTGTTTGGATGTCTGTTTTCAAGTCTTTCGGATACATACCTGGGAGTGGAATTTCCAGGTAATCTGGTAATTCTATATTTAACTTTTGAGGGAAAAGTCAAGCTATTTTTTTTTTTTTACTGTGGCTGCACCATCTTACATACCAATACTGTGTGAGGGCTCTAATTTTTCAACATTCTCTCTAATACTTATAATTTCATTTTTTAAAATTATTGGGTATGGATATGAAGTAATACCTTATCATGGTTTGACTTGTACTTCCCTGATAACTAATGATTTTAACCATTTTCTCATGTGTTTGCTTGCCATTTGTGTTATCTTTTTTTGGAGACATGCCTATTCAGGCCCCTTTTCCATTTTAAGTGGGATTGTCTTTTTTTAAACTGTTGAGTTGTAAGAGTTTCTTTTATTATTATTTTTTTAATATATATTCTGGATATTGGATCCTTGTCAGATGACTTGCAGATATTTTCTTCTATATATTGCCTTTTTACTTTCTTGATAGTGTGTGTTTGTTTATTTATTTATTTATTTATTTATTTATTTATTTATTTATGAGAGACACAGAGAGACAGGCAGAGACATAGGCAGAGGGAGAAGCAGGCTCCATGCTGGGAGCCTGATGTGGGACTCAATCCCAGGATCCTGGGATCACGACCTGAGTCAAAAGCAGACACTCAACCACTAAGCCATCCAGACGTCTCTTGATAGTGTTCTTTAATGCATAAAAGTTTTAATTTTGATGGGGTCCAATTTATTTATTTTTTCCATAGTTACTTTTGCTTTTGGTATCCCAAATAAGAATCCATTACCAAGTTTAAGGTAATCAATATCCTTATCTTTTCTTCTAAGAGTCTTAGAGTAGGAGGTCTTATGTTTAGGTCTTTGATCCATTTGAGTCAACTTATGCATATAGTATAATGTAAGCACCCAGGCTCATGCTTTTGCATATAGATATCCAGTTGTCTTTGTACTCTTTATTGAAAAGATAATTCTTTCCCCATTGAGTGGTCTTCATACCTTTGTCAAAAATAATTTGACTGTATATGCAAGGGTTTATTTCTGGGTTCTCTATTTTATTCCATTGGTTTATAGGCCTATTTTTTTTTGTCAGTACTGTACTGTTTGGATTACTATAACTTTGTAGTAAGTTTTGAAGACAGAATATGTGAGTTTTACTAGTTTGCTCTGCTTCAGCAGGATTATTTTGGCCATTTGGGTCCTTTGCAATACCGTGTGAGTTTTAGGATCCATTTTTCTATTTCTGCAAAAAAAGATCATTAATTTTTGACAGGAATTGCATTGAATCTATAGATCATTTGGGGAGTGTTGCCATCTTAATATTAAATCCTCCAGTACATGAGTATAGGATGTCTTCCCATTGATTTAAGTCATCTATTTTTTTTTCCAATATTGTTTTGTAGTTTTCTGTGTATGATTCTTGTACCTTCTTAGTTCAATTTATTCCTAATAAATTTATTATTTTTATGCTATTATAAATTGAACTGTTTTTTAAATTTCATTTTTGATTTGTTTATTGTTAGTTTATAGAAACACTGTTTTTTTTGTGTGTGAATTGATCTTGTATTCTGTAACTCTGTCAAATTTACTAGTCCTAATAGATTTTTTTTGAGAATTCTTTAGGATATCCTACACTTGAGATTATGTTATTTGCAAGTAGAAATAGTTTTACTTCTTCTTTTCTCATTTAGGTCCCTTTTATTTCTTTTTCTTGTCTAATTGCCCTGGCTAGAACCTCTAGTACTAGAATTGGTAAATGGGGCATCTTATTACTGAACTTAGGGGCAAATTTTCAGTCTTTTACAAGTTGGCTGTGTGTTCTTCATAAATGCCCTTTACCGGGTCAAGGAAGTTTCTTTCTATTCTTTGTTGAATGTGTTTTATCATAAAAGATTGGATTTTTTAAAATGCTCTTTCTGTGTCAATTGAAATGATCATGTGATTCTCTCCTTTTATTCAACTAATGTGGTGTATTACTTTGATTGCTCTTTGTATATTGAACCACCCTCATATTTATGGGATGGGATAAATTCCACTTGGTCATGATATATAATCCTTTTCTTTCTTTCTTTCTTTCTTTTTTTTCTTTCTTTCTTTCTTTCTTTCTTTCTTTCTTTCTTTCTTTCTTTTTCTTTCTCTTTCTCTCTCTCTCTCTTTCTTTCTTTCTAAGATTTTATTTATTTATTCATGAGAGACATGGAAAGAAGCAGAGACATAGGCAAAGGGAGAAGCAGGCTCCCTGTGGGGAGCCCTATGTGGGACTGGATCCCAGGACCCTGGGATCATAACATGAACCTAAGGCAGATGCTCAACCACTGAGCCACCCAGGTGCCCCGATATATAATCCTTTTAAGAATTCTGCTGGATTCAGTCTGATAGTATTCTGTTGTGGATTTTGCATCTGTGTTCATGAGGCATATTGATCTGTTGTTTTCTTTCTTTGGGATGCCTTTGTCTGGCTTTGGTATCAGGTAATGTTGACTATATAGACTGATTTATGATGTGTTCCTTCCTCATATAATTTTTTGGAATAATTTGAAAAAAAATTGGTGCTAGTTCTTCTTTAAATGTTTGTTAGCATTCACCAGTGAAGTCATCTTTAGAATTTTACTTTTAAAAGTGGGTAGATGTTGACAATTAAATGTAAGGTATCAAAATTTAGATGGAAATGTTTTGGATTTGGCAATAAAAATTTATAAACTCAAAACACATCTGCCAAAATAAAGACTGAGATACCACTTTCAAAATTATATATTTAGAAAAATTAAAAAGGGTGATAAGATGATTTTTTGTACCATTTCCAAAATATGGATAAAACTTAACTTCAATTAGGTAAACCCTACATGTATAAAATATTTTGAAAGGCAATTATTCAAATAAACAGGAATATAACTGAAAAATGAGTGTTATGGTATGTTCAAACTCTCACTTTGACTCTTCGTTTCATTAATCCATATACAAATAGTCAGAATTTCTCTTAGTTGGGAATTTGTTTAAATTAGAAAGAGAAGAATATTTACAAATAATTTTAAAATTTTATTTTCTTTCCTAGGTTCATTATTCTTCTCAGATGTCAAGCTAATCTTCAAAAAAAATTTAAAAAAACACACATATATATAGATATTAGCAATGTATATATATACACACACATATATATAGTATGAATATATATTATAGTATTTATTCAGATATACAACTAACTGGATTTGAAGATATTAAGCCATAGTTTATACATCATATATAAATGTCTTAGATATCTGAATTGACATCATCATCATAATAAATATTAGTTCCAGAAAGTGTAGGTCAGAGAATGTGCTTGGAAAGACATATGGGAAGTAATGTCTTTCAAATTTTTGAGTGATGATGATGAACAGCCATGAGAATAACAAAATTGAATAGCAATTTGTTTTTGAGTGAGTGGAAATGATATTAATGTTTAGCTGGTTCCTGTCAGCATTAAAGAGATAGATAAGCACAGACCAAACTTCAGAGACAGGAAGTTGATAATTTTGTTACCTCTTGAAGTAAGTATACCATTCAAAAAGCACTATTTGCCTGCTTGAAATTTCAGAAATGTAAACACTTTGTATTGGCATAATGCTTGGGTTATTAGCAAACCTTTCAGAAGAAAGTTAATAGATAACTTCTGAATGAATCATACCAGCTCTTCTCAAGATAGAGGATTGGTACCAGAAGTCTTGACTCACTGTGACATTTTATGTGGTTTTCTATTATTAAAAAAATTCTAAAGGTCTTTTGCACATTCTTTTCAGGGTGTTACTTAGCAGTAACATATGTCAGGCCCTGGACTTGGAGCTGTTTATAGGCTGAGTTCACATATTATTTTGAATGGCTGCCACATATACAGTAAGTGTTCAACAAATACTTATTGAATGAATAATCTTACTGTGAAGAACCAGCATGAACTTGGGAAGCACATTGTCTTCTAGTTCTTAAAGTTTAAGAACATGCTACAAAGTGTGACTATTTAGATCTGCAATCTTAATGCGCTTAGATTTCAGTTTTCCTGAATATAGGCTAGCATATTTAAGTGCCTTGTTTTCTTTACCTGAATTGCTATAAATGTACTTGGAATTAGCACCTACAACTGCAGGCACTATACTTAGAGATTTTTCCACATATAATACACGGCCTCCACTCTGAAGGAGCTTACAATTGAGGACAGAAAACAGAAATATGTACATAATGATGTAACAGACACATGGAAACTTCAGGTGAGATGGTCAGTGCTTTATAATGACTATGCTGGCAATCTAGATTTAGTTGAAACTTGAAATCAGTATATGTAATGATGAAGAAGGGAATATAAGAAGCCAGGGAAAAGGAAACCCATGTGAAAAGGAATAAGAAAACCCTATATTCTATTTTATTTTATTATTTTTAAAAATATTTATTTATTTATTTTAGAGAGAGAGAGTGGGAGGAGAGGCAGAGAGAATTTCAAGCAGACTCTGAGCTGAGCAGGGAGCTGACGTGGGGCTGACACAGGGCAATGGGGGGGGGGTGTGACACAAGACTTGATCTCACGACCCCGAGATCATGACCTGATGTGAAACCAAGAGTTGGTCACTCAACCGACTGAGCCACTCAGGTGTCCCCAAACCCTGAATTTAAGAGCATACCACTATTCTCTGAATCCATTCTAAACTTTTGTGTTTCTTTTTGAAGCTCTCTGCAGATAAAATGTGTGACAACCTCTAGGGCTGTCATTCTCAGATTTTGGTCTTATTTGGTCATATTGAAGCACATTGATGATTTTTGTCTTTTATCTTTTCTTCCCTCATGTATGTAATGTTTTCTTATGTACCTTTCTATGTAGTGAAGCTTTTTCTTTCAATTCGCTTACTGTTTTACTTAAGCAAATGACCCCTGGTAGTTTGTACAGAAACTCAAATCATTACATATAGAGGGCATTATCAAAATAGTTCCAATGAAAATAAAAGATTAAGTTCTTTCTGTGTACTGTTACCTTCTTAAAGCTTCTGCACCTGAGTCTTACTCTTCTCTTTTCATTTTTTTCAAAGATTTTACTTATTTATTTGAGAGAGAGGGAGAGAGAAATAGTGCATGAGAGAGGATAGGGAGGGGCAGAGGGAGAAGAAGCAGACTCTTCACTGAGCAGGGAGCCATCCCAGGACCCTGGATCATGACCTGAGCGGATGGCAGACACTTAACAGACTGAGCCACCCAGGCACTCCTGCTCTTATCTTTTTGAAATGGAAACGTAGTACAAAGTTTAAAGAGTTTGGTAAAAAGTTATTGTCCCCAAAGCCCAAATGGAGACTTCCTCCTTGAAGAATTTGAAAGTAGTGGGAAGTGTTGAAAAAAATGAAAAGAGTAAGTCTATGGCCACAGCCTTAGGGTCAGGTGGCTTTGTTTATGCATATTCCTTCTGAGAGGAAGATACTGTGCTTATCTGCTGGGAGGCTGGAGGAAGCATTGTTAACGTTTCTATAACTTCTGTTGGATTTTAAAGTTGAAGATATATTCTGTGGGCCCAAGGACTCACAGGCTGAAAATAGGCACTAAGACAACTAGTAGTCAGATTTTCCAAGTTGTTGAGTATAATTAGAGTAGATTCTCTACCTGAAGCTAAGTAAAACAGGAAAATGTATTGTTTAAATTCTTTTTCTTTTTCTCTTGTCACCTGTGGTAAATGTTTCCAATGATAAAATCAATTAACTTTCTTTTATGACAGAGAGGTCAGGCAATAAATACAGGAAAACCAGGAATTGAATGTGATTCATAATACTCAGAGTTCATAGCAGTGATAGAAATTTGAGATTTTAAAAATATAATTTAAAAAAAAATTTAATTTTTCAAAGGAAGAGATTATACACACTGGTAGGTCATAAGTTAAAGATCTCAAATACGCATACTAGCCCGTAAGGAGTGGGACTCTGCTTAGGGGAAATAGTTATTTTTGTTTAACACTGAGAATCACCAACTGTGCACTTGAATTCAAGTCCAACTTCAATGGGATAATCAATATCAACATTGTTATAGAATATATTAAAGTATTATCTGATTTCTGGAGTTTGCCTTTCAATTTAGCCAATATTTGAGTATTGTGTGCAAACAAAATATGCTAAATGACAATGTAGATTAAAGATGCATGGGACATAATTCTGGTCTTCTGGGAACTTATGATCTACAAAGGTAGTGAGCTGTAGCAGAGAAGGACAACACAATGAGGGCAAAGTCATGGTATGGGGACATAAAATAAGAAAGGAGCACATTGATAAATCAGTGGCTTCATGGAGAAGGTCACGTCTGATGTGGGCTGTGAAGGAAGAAAGGGCTTTTGACAGAGAATGAAAGAGAGTGTAGGACATTTATTTAGTACATATTTGTGACAGAGACACAAATGCTAACAGCAGTGGGAAAGCTTGAGGGGTGTTTGGTGGTTAGTGACAAGTCCAGGTTTAGTGGGATAGGGAGAGTGAAAATGAGAAAAATAAGCTGAGATACAGTGAAGTAAGCAAACACATGACTAACAGAGAACATAGCCATTCACAGAATTCAGTGTTGGCTCTAATGTCAAGGGCAGACCCAAGTGATGACTCCAGCATTAGATAAGGCACATGCATGATCTTTTCATCCCCAATGGAAGAGCTCATAGGTAGCAGTCATAATAATGTTTACTGTTTGTTGAATGTACATCCAGTGCTAGGCATGATACTAGATGTCTCACATACATTATAAGGTTTCATTTTTACTATAAATCTGTGACATAGATACTATCTTTCTTTTTACGGTCAAGAAAACAGAGCCTCTTAAAAGATTTGAAGTTGGGGTGCCTGGGTGACTCAGGTGGTTAAATATCTGCCTTCAGCTTCAGGTCATGATTCTGGGGTACTTGGGATTGAGTCCACGTCAGGCTCCCTGCTCAGCTGGGAGCCTACTTCTCCCTCTCCCTCTGCTCGCTACTCCACCTGCTGTGTTCTTTCTCTCTGTCAAATAAATAAATAAGTAAAATCTTAAAAATAAATAAATAAACAAACAACTAAATAAATAAATAAAATAAATAAAAATAGGGGTGCCTGGGTGGTGCAGTGGTTGAGCATCTGCCTTTGACTCAGAGTGTGATCCCAGGGTCCTGGGATCAAGTCCCCCACCAGGCTCCTGCAGGGGAGCCTGCTTCTCCCTCTGCCTCTGTCTCTGCCTCTCTCTGTGTCTCTCATGAATAAATAAATAAATAAAATCTTTTAAAAAAAAGGCTTGAAATTAAGAAGAAACAATTTATATAGTCTAGTAAGATACTTACTTTAGCTTATTACGCAGGTATCTTCGAGAAGGAAAAGAGTGGGTCATAAATGTTACATAGTTACATGTTCAATCAGAGAACATCTCCCATATGAGATCCCTAAGCGCTTCTTCCAATCTATATTGTTCCGTAATAAATGTAAATGACAACAGTAGCAACGACAATAATAGGGCCCAGGGCCACTTAATAACTATTGTTAATAACAAATTACAAGAGTTTTCCAAAGAAAGCGGCTTATTAAGAATTGCAGTCACACTTGATATGGTCATCAGCTATTTTTCAAAATGCCACATTTCAAGTAGAGCTATTAATAATCCCATTTCTTGGGTATTTCAATCTCATTTCACAATGCAAAATTGCTAAGAGACACACATTTATCAAATATGTTCCATAATATTACTTGCTTGGCATTACTTCCCTCAGTGCATCGTATTTTTGTTATGCGATCAATGTAAGCGTCTTCTCTCTAGAGAAGGCAGCTAAATCCTTTGCTTAGTTTGAAGTGGGTGACTTAAAGCCATTTACAAAAATCCCTCTGGTTACTTTTCTTTCCCCATCGTCCTTCCTTATCCTCAGACCCTTTTATAAATAAACTTGTTTCTTCTTGTCTGTGGCCTCAGAACATGAATGCTTATGGGACCATCAGATTTACTTAGTAGCTGTTTATATTAATGAGCAAGGTGACCTTGGTTTGGTCTGGACCTGGAAATGGTTTTGAACCTGAGTTGAGGAGAGACCTGAAAACTACTCATTAAAAATGAGAAGAAATGGTTTTGCTTTCTAAGAGGAGTATTTCATCCAGGGTTCTCCAGAGAAACAGAACCAATAGGCTGTGTGTGTGTGTACATATATAATTTATTTTAAGGAATTGGCTCCTGTGACTGTGAAAGTTTGGCAAGTCCAAAATCTGATGGGGGTGACTGGTAGGATGGAGACCCAGAAAGGAGTTTCAGTTTGTGTCCAAAGACAGTCTGCTGGAAATTCTTTCTTGCTCAGAGGAGGTCAAACTTTTGTTTTATTCAGGACTTTGAGCTGATTTGATGACATCCACCCATGTTATGGATGGCCATCTATTTTACTCAAAGTCCACGGATTTAAAGATTTTATTTATTTATTCATGAGACAGAGAGAGAGAGAGAGAGAGAGGCAGAGACATAGGCAGAGGGAGAAGCAGGCTCCCTCCGGGGAGCCCCATGTTGGACTCCATCCCAGGACCCCGGGATCATGATCTGAGCCAAAGGCAGATGCTCAACCAGTAAACCACCCAGGTGTCCCCAAAGTCTGCTGATTTAAATGTAAATCTCCTTCAAAATGCCCCCTCACAGAAACATTCAGAATAATATTTGACTGAATACCAATGTGGCCCAGCCAAATTGACACATAAAATTTACCATCACAAGGAGGAATCTATCTTTGAAGGATATTTTCCTCTTACCCTAGAAAACCTTTTATAGTTATAACGAGAAAATTCTGGTCTGGAATGGAGAAGTCCGAAGTTATGGCTTCGGAAAACTAAACTGCTCTGAATTCTTTTGTTAAAGGTCATCTCTACAGCTTTTGCTTCCTTCTGAGAATTGTTTTCAAAATCTAGATTTAGGCAGTCATATGTATTTTCATTATTGCTTGTTCTTGGAAGGTCTATGTGTGGGTTATCCGTCTAGGTAAGGTACTTGTTGATAGGCTAGGAGCTGTGCAGAGAGGGAAGGGTGGGATGGGCCTGTGCAGTCTTCATAAGTCATCCTTTGGGTTACTTTCCGCTGTTATTGTGGAAATTTCAGCAGATCCTCTTACACACAACAGCCCCTTGTCTGCTGCACTCTGGAAGATTAAGATGGAAGGGCCACACTGGAGTGGGAAGAGTCTATGTGAAAGCTATTCTCCTCATGGAAGTAGGGTGGGTACATGATATGGGCTGAATGTTTGTGTTCTCCAAAAATCATATGCTGAAATTCTAACTCCCAATTGATGGTCCTAAGAGATGAGGCCTTTGGGAGGTAGTGCCTTTTACAGGAGCCAGTCCTCATGGAGGGGCAGGGAGAGGATGGCCTGGGATGTCCCTTGGCATTAGGGACAGACTCAGAGAATTGCTGAATCAGGTTCTTGAGTGGCTGCAGCTGTGATCACTTTTTCTAGAGGAAGCCTGATCTCTTGGGAATTCTACTGGTGGCAAGGGAATCTTGGGATTAAAAATGACCGGATGTCCTGGGAGCTAGAGGGCCCTTATCCAGAGTCATCCATGGAAATGTGACTCCTACCACTTATCATGTAAACACCAATGCTCATAGATGCCTTACCTCTTCCCTGCCTTGGTCATTTTGCCCCAGAGGCCAGGCTGGGTGTGAAAAAATGAGCTCTGGACAAAAGGTTACATAGGGGAGGGACTGCTAGAGTCCAGAACAAGGAGGGAAATACTCATGAGGAGGGACAAGTCCATAGCCTTCCAGGAGCCAGGACCTGCTAGCAAAGCTTTCACATTTCTGGTGCAGTATCACAGGGCCCAATCCAGTATCTGCCGTGGTCTAAGGCCGCAGCAATGCTAAGATGCTACTGTTCCATGATCCTCAGAGTCACTTGTTGATTTTTGCTTTTGTTATTTCTGCTTTTGGTATATCCACAAAATCATTGCTAAGATTGGCGTCAAGGGGATTGTTTCCTACATTTTCTTCTAGAAGTTCTATGGCTTCAGAAGATCCTCTGTTTAAGTCTTTACTCCATTTGGAGTTGGTTTTTGTGAATGATATAAGATAGGGGTCCAATTTCATAAATTGCATGTAGATATCCAGTTTTCCCAAAAGACCTTCCTTTGCCCATTGTATGTTCTTGGCTCCCTTGTCATACATTAGTTGACCATATATCCATGGATTTATTTCTGGGTTCTTGATTCTGTTCCATTGGGAAATGGTTCATCTGAACCAGGCTGTCATGTTGGGCAGATCAAGTGAAGAGCACGTGGCTGAGAGTAGAATGGTCACTTTGGTGTTGGCCTCTGTGAATCCTGGTCCCACAGAGTACACCCTGCTGAGCTGCCATATTCTCCTGAACTCGTTTCCATGGCACTGACATCAGAGTATCCTTAAGTTAATGGGCACATCTGATTTGACAGCTTCTGGGTTTAATCCTCTGATGTTGGACCAACTGTAGGTTTCACTGGGAAATCGGCTATGTACAAATAAGTGAGAAAATAGGCACCACAATGTCAGTAGCAGCTGATCCCCTGAAAGTACATGCTTGCCTACCAAAGCAAAGCTCCCATTTCTCAGGGATGCTATTGTTAGTCCAGAAGGAAAACCTGTTGGGACTAAGATATGGCCACTGTGTGTGTGTTTGTGTATTTGTATATTGTCAAAGTCTCTTATCAGAACATCAGAGACAGTGCTTGCTCTTTCTTTCTTTCTTTCTTTCTTTCTTTCTTTCTTTCTTTCTTTCTTTCTTTTTCTTTCTTTCTTTTTATTAAAGATTTTATTTATTTATTCATGAGAGAGGCAGAGACACAGGCAGGGGGAGAAGCAGGCTCCCTGCAGGGACCCTGATGCAGGACTGGATCCCAGGACCCCAGGATCACGACCTGAACCTAAGGCAGATGCTCAACTACTGAGCCACCCAGGTGTCCCAAAGCAGTGCTTTCTTAAAGAATAAAACAAATGATGGCATTAAAAAAAAAAACAAACTGTTTACTGTCATCCCCCCCGGCCATTCTTTAGTGCATCTCCTGCATTTAAAAAATCAAAACATCTTTTCTTAAGACTTTTGGCTTGTTACCCCCAATAAGAACTGAAAGGTCTGGGCTGTCATTATTTTCAATTTGGAGGCAAATGTCAGCCTCTTTTCTCTTACAAGAAAAAATGTGCAATGTGGAAAGGAGGTTGACTTTGGCATTCACTTTATCTTAACTTAAATTGAAGGGCTTTTGTGAAGATTACTGAATTGATGTTTTCAAATTCTTCGGCATTCTCAGATGAAAGTACAAAGGGTTATTTTTACTATTATGGTGGAGTCATAGCAAACAAACTGCTTAGATATTTTCAAGTTTCAATCCTTCCTGCCTCTTATAGAGCAGTTGTGGTTAACATGACACATGTTCTCAGGTGTGGGGGTGTGAGAATATTGTGAAATATATATGATTTTAAATATTAATTATACATGCATATATAATGCCTAGTTACGTTTTGAATGTATTTCATACTTTGGAAGGAGAAGTAAAGTAAATATTCTATGATTTAACAGAGCACCTTTTTGGCCATTGACCTAACTGAATCTAAGATGAGATGTTCCATAACACTGAACTTATAATTCTGAAATGAGAATCCCAAAAAGTGTGAGATTGTTCCATTCTATTATGCCTCCAATGTTCCAACTTTTCTTGATGTATCTAGCTCATGATAGGAAGGAATAAAAAAACACCCAACACTCAGAAAACCAAAAGGTAGCTTTAGAAAATTATGTACATTTCATCTTTTAAAGCCTTTAACTGTTGGAGTTGAGAAAACTCACCTCTTCTTGTTTTAAAGATATGTCACCTGACTCATTCAACGGACCTTGAGCATATTATGCTAAGTGAGATAAATCAGAGAAAGACAAGGTCTGTATGATATTATATCTGGAATCTAAAAAAGTCAAACTCTTAAAACAGAAAGCAAAATGGTGGTTACCAAAGGCTGAGGGATGGGGGGATAGCATAGATGTTTAAGAGCACAAACTTGCAATGAGTGGTTAATAATCACTAGAGATCTAATGCACATTTTAATGAATATAGAAATCAATATTGTATTATAATCATCACACTTGCTAAGAGACTAGAACTTAATGTTTCTAACCACTAAAAAGAAAGGATCATTGTGTAATGTGATAGACAGGGGTACTAATTATTACTACAATGACAATCACATTAAATATATATAATACATCGCATTTACATGTTGTACATCTTAAATTTGTACGATGTTATGTCTCAAATATATTTCAATGGAAAAACTTAAAGTGGAGCCATAAAAAAAAAGGCATGAAAGCAACACATCCTTCATGTAAGGGATACAGCAGACTTCAAAGTCTAAAATAAGGGATGCCTGGGTGGCTCAGCAGTTGAGCGTCTTGCCTTCGGCTCAGGGCGTGATCCGAGAGTCTCAGGATCGAGTCCCTCATTGAGCTCTCTGCATAAGCCTGCTTTTCCCTCTGCCTGTGTCTCTGCTTCTGTATCTCATGAATAAATAAATTTTAAAAACACATAAAATAATAAATGCCTTTTTTTTTTGAAACAATGGACCATATGGGCTTTTGTTTTTTTGAAACAATGGACCAAAATTGTTTCTGTTGACATTATTCTGTGGTCCAGCCCAAGATATGAGATAGTTTTTTTTGGAAAAAATGTCACGTCTTTTTGCTGGGGATTTGCCTTGATATGGATATGCTTCTTCAGAGAATCTGGCATACTACTGATCCTGTAGGGGTTTATGATTTCACAGCTAAGAAAATAGTTACATACATAAAACAATTATTAAATTTTAAAACACCATATAATTTAGAATCAACAATCTTTCTATTATTCCAACCTTTTTACTCTAAATGGGGTAAGATGTCAGAGAAAGGTATATTGAAAGAAAGGCTTCTTGGGGATGATAATAGTGTTCAAGACCCAAGTTTCAAAAGTGATGCAGAAGCATTAGGAATAGAGCATCCAGGATGCCATGAACTGATGTGT
The DNA here is from genome assembly GCF_018345385.1 of Vulpes lagopus. NCBI lineage: Eukaryota > Metazoa > Chordata > Mammalia > Carnivora > Canidae > Vulpes > Vulpes lagopus. Next base: position 15,628,537 of record NC_054827.1, read on the forward strand.
CTGAAAATTTTCAACAGGGGCACTGGGTGGCTCAGTGGTTGAGTATCTGCCTTTGGCTCAGGGTGTGATCCTGGGGTCCTGGGATCGAGTCCCACATCAGGCTCCCCTTGAGGAGCCTGCTTCTCCCTCTGCCTAAGGTCTCTGCCTCTCTCTGTGTGTGTCTCTTAGGAATAAATAAACAAAATCTTAGAAAAAGGAAAAATTTCAACAATATCAATTTTAGATTTTATCTCAGAAGAAGACCTGACTTTTTCAATGGAGAAAAATACTTTTTTATAGAAATAGTTTTTGAAGGTTATAGATATTTCACAAAATGAGAGATTATGGCCAAATAATTCACACTCAAGATGCTGATTCAGTTGACAAAAGTTTAATGAGCTCCTGTTAGGTACAGGCCAGAGCTAGATCTTTGGAGTATATAAAAATGCACTTGCTGGTAAAAGCAGATAATCTAGAGACGAATAAAGGTAGCTAATGATGTTACAAATTAACTTATGATACATGCAAATGAGAGGCCATTGAATCATAAAAGACATGATAGAAATTCCAACGGAGATATCAGTCAAGATTCAACAAAGGTTCTGAGAGCTGCAGTACTTAGGAACTTGATTTATTCTGAAAAGCTACCACCTTAACTATTTCCATGAAATTTAAAAGCTATGTTTATAAATGCATTAGTGGACCTGGGAATAAAAACTAAGAATGTTGGGCAGTCCGGGTGGCTCAGTGGTTCAGTGCCACCTTCAGCCCAGGGCATGATCCTGGAGACCTGGGATCGAGTCCCACGTCAGGCTCCCTGCATGGAGCCTGCTTCTCCCTCTGCCTGTGCCTCTGCCTCTCTCTCTCTCTCTCTCTTTCTCTCTCTCTCTTTCTCTCCCTGTGTTTCTCATGAATAAATAAATAAAATCTTAAAAAAAAAAAAAGAAACAAAAACTAAGAATGTTAAGAAATTCCTGGTAATGACTGGAAGTATTTAAGACCTTAGGATAATGTGCTTTATTCTCACAAAACTATAGAATTGTTAATAGACTTACGTCCTCCCTCAGATGAAGACAAAGACAAAAAACACATTTGTTTGTTTTTAGGTAAGAGTAGTTGATTCCAACTGGATTCAGCTACCTTTTAAATAGCCAATCCTGTAAAAGCCACCTGTTTGCTGTGATAGGCACTGAGCCTCACCAATTACTAAAGCAAGACAGATGTTGACTGGTGGAACTTATTCCAAAGACAAGTGATCTGTCTGGCAATTTGGTGGTTTGTGGGCAACACTGTGTTTTGAAAAATATCACACAGCATCCAATCCCGTTGCTCCCGGTTTGCACTCCCTCAGAGCCCTGACTTTGAGAGGTCCCTGCCAGGCAGACAATTAGACAAAGAACCAGCTGCAATCCACTGTTCAGGTGGGAAATAGATACATGATCGACCCAAATTAATAAACAAAGTGATCTTGGGGTGCCTGAGTGGCTCAATTGGTTAAGCATCTGCCTTCGGCTCAGGTCATGATGTGGGGGTCCTGGGATCCAGCCCCGCATCCAACTCCCTGCTCAGCTGGGAGTCTGCTTCTCCCACTCTCTCTCTGCCTCTCTCGCCCCACTCTCTGCTCTCTCTCTCTCTCTCTCAAATAAATAATAACATCTTAAAAAAAGAAATAAATGAAGTGATCTCAAAAATAGAACCAAATCGAACAGAAAAAAAAATTGAAAATCAGATTTTAAAAAGTTCATGGTTCAACTAATTTTTGAAAGATTTTAATTTATTGAGGAGCAGATCAGGAACATCTTAGCATTTTTCACACATGGGACACATCTACAACTTAATGATTCACTGAACTTTCTTATTATTAAGATATTTTACTATAGAGAGAATAGGCATAAGAAACTCTGTTGCATATTGGATCTCACTTTTTTGCAGGTAGGTAAAAGTTTTAGAAGAAATATGATAATTAAATATGGAATCAAACACATAGTATTACTCAAAGCAAGAATTTTGCTTATGGTAATGCTTCTTGCATTTCATCAGTCTAAGGTAATATGACATTGAGCCTGGTACTTTCTCTGTAAAGTTTCAGCTACGTAATATACAAATCAGTAAATTTTCTTTCTCTTTATGGTACATATTCAAACACATTGATTGGACGTATTTTCTTCTTCCTGCCTAAATCACTCTCCAGATGTGATTTAGCTGCTAGAATATTTGTATCTAGTTCATTTTCTACTTTACTAAAGCAACGCTTTCCAACAGTAAGGAAAGAAAAGAAAAGAAAAGAAAAGAAAAGAAAAGAAAAGAAAAGAAAAGAAAAGAAAAGAAAAGAATTCCAGAAAAGAATAAGTACATGACCAGATGAAAGTTTGGAAAGTTTGAGTTCAACATCTATTTTTGGCATATTTCGGGATAGGCATTGAAACTTAAGTCCTAAATAGTAAGTCTGTTGCTGTGTAGTGTACCTTCTTTTTGTCCCTTCACTCGTCACTGTTCTCTACCCTGCTCTGGGCTCTTGAGATTGACCTCTAGGCTTCACATCAGTGGGTCTTTCTCGTTTTCAGGCTATGTGTTGGGTGCAACCTGTAGGGACACTGGAAGGAACACAGCAAGCTGACTGCATTTCTTCTAGAAAGCTCTCTCTCTTCATAAGAGAGTGCTCGCTCGTGCTCTCTGTCTCTCTTTTGCCCCCCTTTCTCTCAGGGTTCTGCTTCTTCTTGTCCCTCCTAAAGGCCTAGATGGAAACTGTACTCCACTATTCCTGTCTCCAGAATACGGCTTTTTTACAGTCTCCTATAAACTTGCCCTAACCTTATAAATAGTCCCTTTATCATTCTTTTGGAAAATTTCTTGCTTCACCACTGACTGATACAATCTTCAACCACAAAAATCATCCAACTTGGCCAGTCAGTTAATGATATTTGTTATGAATCCATTGACCTTCAGGTATTCATGAACTACTTATTTGCAAGACAATCAGAAAATGTGTTCCCATGGTGGGGTCAGGGAATAAAAACAAACATTTATTGTTTGAGAGTGTAATTCAGGCATGGTTTTTAAAGTGAAATTAAGATTTTTGATAAAAACCATAGTTGTATGGCCTCAGGCAGTATTTCCAATTTTATTTTATTCTTAAAAAGATTTTATTTCTTTATTCATGAGAGACACAGAAAGAGAGGCAGAGACATAGGCAGAGGGAGAAGCAGACTCCCTGCGGGGAGCACGATGCAGGACTCTATCGCAGGACCCCAGGATCACTACCTGAGCCAAAGGCAGATGCTCAACCACTAAGCCACCCAGGCGCCCCTTATTTCCAATTTTAAAAGCACTTTGAATACACTCATATTTCATAATTCAGTTGAATTCAGGAAAAGCAAATACTTGTATGAGAAAACGACTCAAATCAAAGAAGCTATGGGTAGTTGTGAAGAAAGGGAAATTAGCCTCTCTCTCTCTCAAATATAAACATCTGCAATCAATCTGCACTATACAGTTTTGATCTGAATACATGGTCAAAGCAATTCTACACAAAATGATTATGGGGATATTCTTCATTTATCCATTAGTCTGGAAAAGACTTTGGAAAGTAGGACACCCTTGAGCATCCCAGACACACTTAGAGAATTCTGGAGTTTGCTAAAAAACCTAGAAAATAGACACTCTGCTGGCCTGATGTGATATTACATATGAGGCAATTAGGTTTGTTATGTTTGATACAAGGAAGGTTTTTCTGACACTACTCAACCAAAAATCTTGACTTTTCACCGGATGCCCGATTAATTCTGTAACACTGAAATATAGATTTACATGAGTATCACATATATAACGTTTATTTCTTATTTTGAAGGGGAACATACTTTTTTGCTTAGTTTTCACACTATTTTCATTGAAGAAAAAAAATTCACAAAGCTCTCTGTTCATAGAACTATTGCTTCTCAGCAAATGCAAATCTACCTTCTTATGGCCTCCTTTCTAAAGGGACTTCAGCTGCGCTCTCCTATTGAAAATGGGACTGTCATGGAAACAAAATATTTTTCTTCTACCCTATATCAAAATGAGGGCTGATGTTGTCTGGAGCTAAAGCTAGAGCCAGAGTAAGTGGTAATGATTTCTCTCTGGTGTCCGGAACTCTACACATTCTTAAGTTTTCTTTCTTCTGTGGCATAGAAACAGCAAATAAGTATATCTTGTCAATGCCTATCTTCGGGAAGTACTATACCCAGACCCACCACCTTGCTGTCCTACGAAACTACTCTTCCCTTGCCTGGAATTCCCCATCCCCTTCCAATCCTGCACAACCAGCTCTGGTGTCTCAGTCTGGCAAACCCAGCCTAATGTCCCTGCACACAGAATTTTCCATTTGCTGCTTTGCCTCTGTGTGTGCTGCGTATTCCTACCATGGCATGCAGCATACTGCATTTTTTTTTAAATGCCTGTTTCTGGACCATACTGTGTTATTTGTGGGACTGACCCTTATCTTTGATGAACAGCAAACGCCATAGAAAGTCAGTAGTAGGCATGAATGCTAAGTTATTCAACACTATTCTGCTTCTCATTTATTCGCAGAGAAAATAGAATAAAATAACTTTCACTGGGTCTGTGAGAACCAGCAATTTATCTTGAATATAGTTCTTTTCTATAGTGGAAGCTAAGGGAGAGAAACTATGTCTTGTTTGTGATTATGTCCCTGGACAAATGTATGTCCATTAAGGATCAGTGAATTTTTGTCAACTACATTCAGAAGAAACAAAAACCCACAAACCTCTACCATGTATCTTGCTTCACGATATAAAATCCATTAAATTTGCCACTAAAAAAAACCCAGTGTTTAGCCATTTGCTGACTGGTTATTTCATTCAAGCTTGTGAGCCTTTCCCCAGGGACAGGTTCACTTTCCTTTCAATATATTTCTTATTTCATACTGAATAAAAAGGAAAAGTGTATGTGTGTGTGTGTGTGTGTGTGTGTGTGTGTGTTGTGTGTACAGTTTACCAAGAAGGAGAAATACTCCTTCCATGATCACACTGAGTTCATGCCCTGTCGCCCACAGCAGCTCCAATGACATGTGTTTCCTGGAAATGGAGGTGCAGGTAGGGCTGGCCATGCACCTTCTGCAGGTCTGCAGTCTCCTAGCATCTGTGCTGCTTCTGTCTTCTGGTCGAAATACTTCCTCACTGCATGCCTCACGGCTTGGAAGGCTGGGCCGGGGCCACAGTCTTTTTTGTTCTTGAATTTATGAACTGTGTGTGTGAGAAAACTGAAGGGCTGCACTTCTTCAGCTGCCGTCATAGATATGGGCAAAATAATCATCCTTTTTATCATCCCACAGTCCATAAAATGAATGCCTTTTAATGGTGTGGGCATAATTAAAGGAAATATTAAGTTAATTGGACAGACACCAAGCTAAGATCTTAGCAGTAACTGACTGTGGCTAAGTGCATTGCATTCAGACTCTCAGGTTGTATTTCAAGTGACTATTGCTGAATATATTCTTGGCAAATATGGTTTGTTTCTTTCATTTCTTCTTCTTTTTTTTAATTTGTCACTCTACTGTAGCTCAACAATTACATTAAAAATGCTATTTTGAGTCTCCCCACCATTTTTTCCTGCGGCCTCACTGAAAAAATGTTTGCTTTTCTGCAAAGTTGCAATGCTTGGAACCAGGACTAAGGATGATGGCCAGTAAATTCCAAGTCTTCTCTTAATTTGTTTGCTTCAGAGCAGGCTTATATTTTTCTAGTATCTTTTATTAGTGTTTCAGTCACCAAAAAAATTAAAGAGGATAATTCTGACCAAATTAATAGCCATTTTTCATGGCATATCTGATAATGTCCTTTATAGATAAAGTGTAATATGCACTTAAAATAATCTCTTCAAACTCTTCAAAATATTTTTTTTTGGTCAAGTCTTACATTTTCTTTCCTTTGTAAGTGTCTGGATCATGTATAATAGAGGACATAAATTCCCTTTCCAGTGACTACTTACTATGTTCATGATTCTCATTTTATTTTATTCACTCTATTTTATGGATTTTGCAAAGCTGACTTCCAGTTAACCTTATGCTCCGTGAGGCTAAACTTTTGATTGAAAATTATCTGATGCTTTGAACTCTGGATGCTCCAGTGCATACAGACCTATCTAAGGTTTTAGGTGACTCAGAGCTAGAAGTGAGCTTCCAGAGTTGATGTCATTAACCAGGTGCTGACCCCACGGGGTGGACTAGGTGGCTAAGAGTTAAACAGCATTACCTGAAGATCAGTGATGGTGCTAAGAGTTCCTCGTCCCTGGTCACATTATAGCATGGACACATCTCTAGCAGCATATGGTCCATTTCAAATTCTTCAGCACTTGGCTAAGCAATTCATGGAAGGCCTCACATCAACACCACAGACTTCTTTTTCTCTTAACCTTTAATTGTGACCATTGAGCCAATTCTGGAATATCCACTTCACCCTCCCCACACTCCCAATCCTCCTTATTCTTACACCAAGCTTAAAAGCTTGAGAAAGTTCCAGACTTATGTGGATGATTGGACCCAATAGCTCTATCTCCCTCCCTCAATAAGTAATTTATAATCCTATTTCACTGCGTAGATGAATGTTATCTCTAGAAACTCTACTTGCCGAATTTCCCCTGAAATGTATATCTCTAAGTCTTACCTTTATTCTGAGTTTTATCCCAACTATTGAATAGATGATGTTCTGTTGTCACTTTAAACTCAGACTCATGTGCCAATTCAAATTTATCTCCTATTTTAACACAATGTATATAACATAATATATAGGTAGAGGAGCCAATAATTTGCAACTGGAACATCTGAGTTTGGGAACTGGTTTAACTTATAAATTTAGGTGATAAACTTGAAGTATGACTAGCATTACTAGTATTACATGTATTATCTCTATAAGTTTTTCTGCTTCCTTTTTATTCTCCCTGTCGGTGTCTAGGTCATCTATTCATGGAAATCCCAGACACGGCTTTGCGAAACACTGCTTTGATAAACCAGTTCCCCGGAGCCAAACTCCTTGGTGTGATGCCTAAGAACTACCTTATACTTACTCAAAGATATGTTTTCAGATCTTGACTTTTCCTTTAAATTTTCTGCTTCCAGCAGATCTGCTACCTCCTGAACCTAATAAGGGACTACAATAACTTCCCAATTACACACTACTCTCATACTAACCTGTTAATTTCCTTTAATACCTATTTGAAACAATTACACTAGGATTTTGGCTTGTTCTTTGTCTAGAGGCCTGAACTGCATTATTATTATGTTTATTATTTTGTAGTCCCCTGCTTAACAATTTTTGCCAAAAAAGACTGTATTTCCTTTGCCTTGGTTTTCTGATACATAAAATGAGGACTGTCGTATTTTTGTCTTCACAGATCTTTTTTTTAAAAAGATCTTATTTATTCGTGAGAGACACAGAGAGAGAGTCAGAGACAAAGGCAGAAGGAGAAGCAGGCTCCCTGTGGAGAGCCTGATGCAGGACTCGATCCCAGGACCCCAGGATTACAACTTGAGCCAAAGGCAGATGCTCAACCACTGAACCACCCAGGTGCCCCTACTTTACAGATCTTTATGGGATTTTATAGGTCAGTTAAAGCATTCTGAAAAACTTGAATAAAGATTAATAAAGATATATAATTTTATACTTGCCTGTCAGTTTTATTCCTCTGTTTACTACTATTATTTACATCGAGGTATTTTTCAGAAACTTATTTTTTTCTCAGGTTCTAAACATCAGTTCATAAATGAAAGGTCAAACTGTGACCAGTTGCCACTGTGGATGTAGAGAGAGTAGAACAAACACACACATACATGTTTCTGTGCACTTCTTAAATATACTAAAGAAGAAAAGAAGGAAGGAAGGAGGGAAGAAGGAAAGGAAGAAGGGAAAAAATAAAACATGAAAAGGAAGGGGAAAAAAGGAGAAATTCTGTAAGTAAATGACTAAGAATTTGCTACCAAGCTTTCACTGAGCTCATTTACTTAAACTTTGATTTAAAGATAGAATATTTTACAATAGAACCACCTATGACCCAGAAAACAAATTGCATCTTCACTCCTGGAAGCAAGTGGATACAGAAATCCCCCTTTATCCATGATCTTGCTTTCAGCAGTTTCTGTTACCAGAGGTCGGTCACAACCTAGAGGCAGATGACCCTCCTGATGAATCAACAGAAGGTCAACAGTTGCCTAACACTACGTCACAACGCCTCTGCTGTTCACCTCACCTCACCTTATCATGTAGCCATTTTCCCACCTCAGGTCAGGACAAGAAGAAGGCTGAGTACAGTACAATAAGATAAAGGAGAGACTGGACATTCACATCACTTGTGTTATAGTGTATTTTTATAATAGTTTTATTTTATTATTAGTTGTTATTCTTCATTACTTTCTGTGCCTAATTTGTAAGTTGAACTTTATCATAGGTAGGTATGTAGAGGAAAAACACAGTGTACATATATATGGTTTGCAAGTAGGGGCAGTTTCAGGCATCCACTGGGCATCTTGCAATGTATCCCCCATGGTAAGCGAGGCCTGCTGTGCTGTGGCTCTGTCTGCTTTAACATGGTCTTGAAAGAAAGAGTAACTTGCAGGCAAGTAACAATATCCAGTTTTTAAAAACCTTACTTTTTCTCCTTCAAGATGAAGACCTTTTCTGTGTCTGCCAACAAGTTTTCTTTATCTGGTGACCAGTGAAGGAACTTGACAGTTTTCATAAACCGAAAAGTAATTGAGAGATATAAATTTCAAATTGAAAATCTATAAATACGACTCGATTTGTTTGAGCAAAACCAGCTTCACTTTTTGGAGTCCCTGCACTCTCACTCTTGTGCTGATCTTGCTAATGTGTGGCAATGTGTCATCTTTTAATCTCTTTGGGTCTCTAATCCCTTCTGGAGGTGAATCATTCCTTCCACGACTCTATACAATGTAGTGATTCTTAGCCTGGTTGGATAATTGGTTCTTACAAGAATCTGATAATAGCTATGACCAGTCTTCCCAATTTTCCCAGTAGTCTGTCTGTCTACCTTCCTTCCTTCCTTCCTTCCTTCCTTCCTTCCTTCCTTCCTCCTTCCTTCCTCCTTCCTCCTTCCTTCCTCCTTCCTTCCTCCTCCCCTCCCCTCCCCTCCCCTCCCCTCCCCTCCCCTCCCCTCCCCTCCCCTCCCCTCCCTCTCCCTCTCCTCTCCTCCCTCCTCTCCTCTCCTCTCCTCTCCTCTCCTCTTTCTCTTCTCCTCTCCTCTTTTCTTCTCTTCCATATTCAGTGTCTCCTGCAGGTAATTACCCATTATGCCAGTTTTTGTAGCAATCAAGCCCCATCAGCAACATGGAACTTAGAGTCCGCACAGTCCCATTGCACTCTCTGAGACTACATAGATAGAATGCTGGCTTTTACCCTAAGCCCTGCATTGAATCATGTACCCTAGACCGGGGACTTTGAATCTGGAGCTAGACCGGGATAACTTTGCATTTATTCTGGAGGCACAGAGGGGGCAGCATTCAATGTTCCAGATCAGTTGGGAAGTGTTGTATATTGTAGCAGTGGGGTCCTAATCAGTCCCTTCCTGTAGTGTGATTTTCACTATTGTATTGGATGCTTAGTGTCCCTTGTTTTTATAAGTAATTTCTAGATTCTACATTGTTCTAGTAAATTCAGTGAACTATACAATATCCGCCCAGTAAATTCCTTTCCTATATAAGTTCACCAGAACTGGTTTCTGTTGTTTGCAGACAAGAGTCCTAATATACATAAAGGTAAGAAAAAAAAATCAGCCTATAATTTCAGTATTTTATTGAGTCCCCTAAACATATCCATGAATTCTGGCTCCCTCTCAATCTCGTAATGTTGGTGATTTGGGGGGACTGTGAGGATAGGGGAGGGTGGGATAAGGATGCTTGCTCTAATCCAGTTAATTGCTAAAAATATAAGGGGTCTGAAAGTTTCAATTTTCTCAGCACATTAATATAAGTTGACAAACCTTGAGCTTATGAGCATTACTCCTAGAAAGCCAAATTTATTTAGGAAGTGTACACTTTTAATCCCAATTATGTACTTTAAATCTAGTTCTTGTTATTTTTGAGCTGAGGAACAGGGCCAATCTCTGTTCACTGAGCAAGGTTAATCAAGAAAGGTCCTTCATAAATTCTTCTTCTGTAGTATGTACCGAAGAGGTTTTATTAGAGAAAGAAATAAGACACAAGCACTTACGTATGGGTTTTCAGCGGGCTCACACAGACCTGACCCAACACTTCCCCCACACAAGTCTTTTCATAAAGAATTTCAGAAGTATTAACATGTAAGTTAGTCTACCTGTAGAATATATTCTACAAAGACAAGTTATACAAATCAACCTGAGCATGTTTACAGAGTACAGATGGCCTGCTGTTGAATATCTAGTTAACGTATAACCAGCCTGTTACATATCTGAAACACCAGCTATGCACAAACATTGCATAGATTTTGTTAAAATATAAATTATTGACATTTGGGCTAAGAAGATGAATAAGCAGTGTGTGTGTGTGTGTGTGCGTGTGTGTGTGTGTGAGAGAGAGAGAGAGAGAGAGAGAGAGAACTTTTCTCCAAAGTCATCAAGCTCTCCTAGCAGGACTTATAGCAGCCCTTGTGAGGTAATTATTATCATTAAAATTGTAAACACAAAGAAACTAGAAAGTATGGGATCCAGACAGTAAGTGAGCTGGGAAGGTGACATGACTTCAGAAAATGGAGACAGAGGGACAACAAACCTGTTTCCTTGAACCCCTTTTGTGCTTTCACTCATTTTGATCTTGTAATTTCTAGATGGTCCAAAAAAAAGTTCAAAAGTAGATTTTCCTTTCTCCCTTTTAGAAGTCAATTTTCTTTGAAACACAGAGACAAACAGTTTGCCTGCTGCCTTCTTTGCTTATTAAAATGTATTGTTTTCCCTCCACTTGTAGTTCAGCTACTTGTGGCTAAAGCGAGCACCATCTTCTCCCTGCAACCAGCATGTACTTCTCGTCTGCAGCCCACCAAGGAACACGAGCAGAGGCAGCCAGAGGATGTGGCTTGTGTGAGCCTTGGAATTATTCATTGTAGACAGAATTTATCTTTAATGCTCCTGGAAGTCTCCAAAGTCAAATCTATTCCCTAGGCAGGCATTAAGTACAGGAAAGCAGACCTTTCCCACTCAGGCTGAGGTTGAATGATCATCTCCATGACAGAGTGATTGTCCATGAGAACGGAGTCTTTGGCTTCTCTGCCATCAGGGGAGTAGTTTATGGCCATTTACACTTTTTGTATAATGAGGACACCTGTTTGCTAATAACTGAACTGAGGGTAGCACAACACAGCATTAAAAAATAACATGGGACTACATTGCAGATCACATACAGAGACAGATAGATCTTTGCTCTTGGTAGCTTAACGGACCATAGCTTTCCTAAGTAGCTAAATTGTCTTACAGATTTTCTAGTATTTATTGCATTTCATTTTAATAAGCAGTTATTATAGTTGAATAACTAATTACTTTGTAGCAGGTGTAACAAATATCATGGAGGTGTCATCAATTAAAGTGTTTTATCACTGCTTTTCCTGTGTCACAAGGTAATAATCAAAGGCAGAGCTTAAAAGAAATAAAATGAGTTCCATTAGTGAAGCAAATTAAGATTTCATTTTCAGTGAGACTCAGTATGCTTCAATGCTGCATGAATAAGCTAGCATAGACCAGAAACAATAATTTTATCAAAGTGATTTGTGCTGAATGTGTGAATAAACAAAAAAGATTTTCTGAGTCCATTCAGGGGCCTGTGCCCCCCTGAAGGAGCGCAGTGTTTGGGTTCCTTTTCTGTTTTACCTGGAAGACTATACAGAGAAGGCAAAGTCTTCAGTCTTAATTTGTGACTATGGTATAGAGGATGAGACTGCAAAATTCAAATAGGCTTGAAATAGGAAAGTTCTTATACTTCTTTGGAGTCTATATGGAGGTCATATTTAAAAATGAAGACTGGGGTCCCTGGGTGGCACAGTGGTTTGGCGCCTGCCTTTGGCCCAGGGCACGATCCTGAAGACCCGGAATCGAGTCCCACATCGGGCTCCTGGTGCATGGAGCCTGCTTCTGTCTCTGCCTCTCTCTCTCTCCCTCTCTCTCTCTCTCTCTCTGTGACTATCATAAAAAAGACTAAACTCAGAACATTAAGGCATTGATTTTTTAAATGTCTGCAATGGGGCATGTTGATTGATATCCTTTTGAGAAGTCAAGGGTCAGACAAACTGTAATAGGAATTTACTAGTTCTCCAGGGAGATTGAGAAATATAACTGTTGATGCAAGACATCAAAAGTAAAAGTAACCAAGAATCAAGGGACTAAACTTTCAAATTACCACCCTTCCCTTTTTTTGAGAGAGAGAGAGAGAGAAAGAATGAGCATGTTGACAGAGGCAGGTAGGGGGAGAGGGAGAGAGAGGATCTTAAGCAGGCTCCATGCTCAGCATGGAACCTGTCGTGAAGCTCGATCTCATGACCCTGAATTCATGACCTGAGCCAAAATCAGGAGTTTGGTGCTTAATAGATTGAGCCACCCAGGTTCCCCTACCAACCCCTTTTTGATTATAGATGTATAAGTTATCATATGTATTTGAATATATATATATATCTTTGTGTGTGTGTGTATCTGTGTGTGTGTGTGTGTGTGTTCTTAGAAACAGTTGATGGAATCATGGAATATTTGAAACATAGAACCAAAGGAAGTTTCGAGGATCACATTATCACAATATTTATTTCTCTATTTTTGTAATAAAAAGCTGAGGACAGAGAGCTCAATTGGCTTGTCCAATTTCATAGTTAATGATGAGGGACAGCAAGCACTTCCTTAACATTTAACAATAATATTTGCACATAAATAATAATCTATGTTCCTACTTTAAAACTTCAGTTTAGCTCACTCTGCAAAAAGAATTTTAATTTGGCTTCAAATTTCATCTCTTTATTCACCAATATAAAGGGTATTTGTAGCCTCATGCAGAGTAAAAATTACTTTAAATTGCTTTTGAAATTCAGTTACTACTCAGTACCAACGTTCTGACCATTATTTTGCAAGTTGAATGTGATCATGTTAACACTACTTAGTTGCAAATGCCCACCTGCCCAGGCAGAGCTTTGGGGCCAATCCCTTCCCAAATGATATCAAGAATCCCCAGTGAGGAGCAATTTACTCAGGAACATAGCTCTTAGTGTTCTTTTCTTCCAGATGCTTCTTGGAAGTTTGCTGTCCCCAAATCCTAAGCCTCTGCTTTAAGATGCTTCTGTCCTGTTTCTGTGTGGCTGGTCCCTGTGAAGTTACTTGGGCATCAAAACAGTACTTTTATTTTTGTCCCCAGTGCAATACTTGTGCTCAGAGCCTCATGACATCTTCAGGACACTTTTACAGCATCTTTCAGATGCAGGACTCATCTAATACTTCCCAGTTTCTCCTCTGTCCTTTCACTCCCTTCTAGCTTCAAAAAACTTCTCCATTTTCCAGAAAATATTACAAGACAAATGAATACTTGCAGAGGAGAAGAATGTTGTTCCTCTGCCATCACTGAAAAAAAACATTCATGTTGCAGCTTCACTCTGTGGAGACAACTTTTCAGGAATATCTTGAGATACATTTTACTTTCTGAAGATGGGTCATCGTTACTCTAATTATTCACTTCTGTTTGTAAGGATGATGGAAGTCTTTGTGGTTTGGCCAAAATATTGAGACTCCATTAAGATATGGCTCCTCTAGTTATTCAGATAAAAACCATCTCTAAAGTAACTTCCAAAAGGAAAACTGTGTTTTGTCTCTGCTTCTAGTGCCCCACTTTTATAAGTTCCAAATGGACCTCAAGACTTTTTCTGGGCCATTGACATGGAAAATAATACTTGACAGTCTGTGGCCATTAAAAAGCATTCTTGGGAGTGCTGTCATGGCATTGGGCAGCCATTACTGTCATGTTGTGGGTAAAAAAAGGTAAAATCATGGTATTTTAAAAATGGAAGGGGACTTGGAAATAATTTTGTTCAACTCCCTTGTCTTACAGATAAAAGTAGTCATGTAACAATTTGTCATTTTATACCCAATTTGGAATCTTGCAATATTCTTCTATAAAATGAAAACATACAATCAAATAAGGTGTTATTCCTTGCAGAGACCCTTGATTTGAGCATCACATTTCTATTCCATGTAACCACTCACTGCTCTATACCGTGGTAATTCCCATCCTTGATTTATAACAACCCCAGGTGCATTTTAGACTCCATCCATGAAATTACTGAAACACCTCAAAAATAATTCACATTTTAGTAAAGAATTCCACAAAATTCTTTCACAGTAGGGGAGTATTTAACAGTCAAATAAGATTAGGAAGATAAAGCAGCTTCTAAAATAGTGGAATTCTTAGAGCACTGATAAAATTAGTAGAAAGCTAAATGAATATCATGAATGGATAAGGAGGAGGAGACCAAAGATAAGAAAATGTACTTTATGTTTTCATGGATAAATGCAATAACATTTAAGTTTCTGAAAATTCTCTCAGGATGTTCAAAATCATTTCCAACTCAACTGATTGCCTAGTTCCCCTTGTATCACATTATATCAGCCTTGGATCTTCATGGCTCCCCAGTGAATTTCCGATTCCTTGCCCTTTATAAGAGCCATCTGCTGTATGAGTTCCCACTGGATCTGACATAAACACTGATGTGTGAGTTCATCCTGAGGAAGGATAGTGTCTACTAAGTCCTTGGAACCTGGTGCCACCCAACATGTGGTTATTATGCTTATTTTTCTCAAGGCATCTTCTCTGACAAAGGTTATATTACAGGGCCAGTTTAGCTGAAGCTGGCACACTAATTTTATCTAATTAATTGAAAAACATTTAAAGTGGTGATAAATGCATTGGTGGTCATTGAGAGCCCTAGATGATAAGAGCTCTTTTCTCAGGGGTTGAAAAATCTCTATTTAAACAAACAAAATGGCCACAGGAATTGAAAATATTTAAACGATATTTTCCCCATGAGTCAAATCTGATGATGGAGATCCACTAGAGTGATTGTATTGACATAGTTTATAGAAGGGCCATCAAAGTACCATTGACTGGAAGCAAATTGGTTATAATTCACCTGAGAATGTTGTGGTGCCTGCCTCCATTGTCTTCTGAAGTCGACTTATAAAATCAAACCAGCATCCTCATGGACGTATTTAATAATGCATTCGAGCAGGCATTTTGCCAAATCCCTTTGAGATAGTATTAAATAGAAAGGTTTTAAACATTCATTTTGATGAATGGCACGTAGGTAATGACCTTGTTCGGTCCACAGAGCTGATACACAATAAAGGCATTGACTAACAGAGAATTTATTGTAGTAAGATGGAATTCATTTTTGGTACATTGGATATCTATCTATCTGTGTCTTCTTTATTTCAATTTTAGAGGATTTTTTCTAATTAAGAAATTAATACATATTCATTATAGAAAATTAGGAAAATACAGAGAAAAGAGAAATAATAAAAAAATTATCCCTGAAAAATAACTACTCCTTATTTTTGTATAAATCCTTTTAGATAAGATATACAAATATATATTTATGTTTTATATTTTATATTGTTTTTTATATTTAATCTTATCAAAATTTTTGTATTTATTACCATCAAATTAAAATTAAATAGTACATATTATTGTAAAATTTGATACTTTTAAATATAATGCATTTAATGGAGGTATTAAATATATTAAATAACATAATTATTATTTTTTAAACTCTATATTTGGTTATTTACATAGTTTCTTTTTTTGGGGTGGCTATTATGAGTAATTAATTCTTTGATGAACATTTGTGTATTTAAATCTATTAGTTTCTTTTTAATTATGTAAAATTTAAGCATATCAGAACATGATTATACCCCATGTCAAGTTCCTAGAAATATTCATTTGGATAAAAGGGTGGGAGAGCTGTCAAGTACTCTTGCCATATAGGGTTAGATTGTTCTCCAAAATATTTTTTAGATCACATTATCAGTTTAAGAGAGTTCATTTCCTCTTCCTTAATCAAGTCTATGGGTTTTAGTAATGCATCATTTAAATCCCATGTATTTGCATGAAAGATATTGCTAATAACATTATAATGCATAAAACTTATTTTAATAAGTTTTTACTTTCCCAAAGAAGTATTTGTATTCATAACTTACAGGGAATAGTGGTAGTTCCTTCTTCCCTTTCTAGTCTCATCCTTTGATTTTTCTCTTAATATTTTCAAATCCCCATGCTAACTGCTTTCAGGGTCCTGAATATACCATGATTTTTGTTTTCTCTGGGCCTTTGAGTATTTCCCCATTCTTCTAGCCCATTTTCCCATCCTTCCCTCCTTGGCCCCATTTCATCCTCATTGTCTGAGGCATCTTCTCTGTGCTCTCTGGGTGGGCTAGACACCTCTTTTCTGGGTTCTTAAACACTAGGTGACACCTCTAATATAGTATCCTCCCCATCTATCAGAAATTAAATATCCATCCAATGGATTATGGTCTCTGTTAGATGGTGAAATATGCAAGGATAGAGAATCTTATCTAACACCAGAGAAAAGTACTCAGCACAAACTAGGCTCTCTGAATATTTGCTGAGTTCCTTGTGCATTATGTAATTGTTTTAAAGTCACCATGTAGATTGGGGTTTTTAATCTGGCATTCAGGAATATCTGTGATTTATTTCCAGAATGGTTCTTGAAATTCGTGTAGCCTATCACTAGATTTTCAACAAGCTTAAATAAATTTAGCACGTTTTCCGTATTGTGTTGCTTTAGAGCTAGAGCCTTTAGTGGGGCAAAATAAACATTATCTAGGCTAACTAATAAAGCATGGTTAGAGAACAATTTAAATATATGTGTATTAATATTTTACCATTCTTGTCAATCACTTAATTTTTTTAAGTTTTTAGAGAGAGAGTGAGAGATGAGCATCAACAGGAGTAGGAAGAGAAGGAGAGGAGAAGCAGATTTCCCATTGATCAGGAAGCCTGATGGTGGGCTGGTTCCCAAGACTTCAAGATCATGGCCTGAGCTGAAGGCAGACACTTAACAGATCCAGCCACCCAGGCACCCCTTTCAATCACTCTAAAGATGACTATTGAAGGATATTTATAAAACGTTTTTGTAATTGGATTATCTAAATGACTGTCAGTAGGACTTTAGTTGTACTGATGTGAAAAGAAGTTCACAAAAAGTTGTCAGGGAAAAATGCAAGATGTAGAACAACATATATAATAAGTTTTGATTTTTATGTTGAAAATTGTTAGAAAGCATATGATAAAAGTATTAATAGTGTTTACCTCTGAGGAGATTAATAAATGGAGCATGTGCACTTTTTTATAACCAATATCAGCTTTGTTATGAATAAGTAAGCGATTCTAGGTTATACTTTCTTTGTTAGAACACAGCAATCTACAGTATATTCAGATTGGGGTTTATGACTAGGAAAAATTATTTATGAATTTAATTTGCTCATCTGAAAATAATGTAAATAAATATAAAGATTCTAGGGGTAGGAAACACTACAGATAAGTTATTACCAATGTGTAAAACATAGTATCTGAGTGTAAAAGCAAAGGAGCTAAGACTATTTATTTAAAAGTAGGACATATGGAAATGATTTCACAATAAATATTTAGTGACTGGCTGCTATGCATAATGCCCCTAATGGGATGGTAATGAACAGAAATCACAGATTCATGGAAAATTGGAAAAGGTGTATGCAGTTAGGTATCTGGATCTGTCCATGGTCTGGAAGGCAGACCTCTGGACACAGCCCAGGGACAGTAGTTGGTCTACATGTGAGCAGATATTTTGAACATGGAACACCTGGGGCAGCACAGGCACGGACCAATCAGAAGGTACACAGGCTCCGGCACTAGGGTAGAGGTCTGGAAGCCCATCTGTAGCAGCAATAACCTGGTTCCTGGATAAAGGTAAGCTAAGGCAGCACAGGTCACAGGTCTCAGGGAGCCATGGGGCTAAATCCAAGTAACAATCCAATTTTTTCAGGGTTTATAATGCTTACTGTTATTATTTTTTCATATTCTAGAAATTGGCATTGGATAGTCTGCTCATGAAATACATGTTAAATGAAGACATTATATTTGTAATAAATAAAAAATAAAAAAATAAAATAAATCAATGGCTTAAACTGTGGATTTTTTTCCTTAGGTTTTTCCACCATTCTAACTTTTAGTCACATAAATATCTTTGTAACTACTCTTCAGACCACTTTTACCCCAAATAAAATGGCCAAGTTAAATGTCATTCACCTTAGCTACTTTGGCACATTTTCTAGAAGTTGGTATTTTTTTAGATGATAAAGTACTAATAATAACCCTACAAACATAGTGAGTTTAGAGATGTCCTCAGGATACCAATGCTTTAAACTACTATATATATATATATATATATATATATATATATATACACATATTATTAACAACATATTTATTTTTGAACCATAGTTCATGGTAGGCCCTTCACAATAACATCTTAGCTTTTCTATAGCATTTCACAAGACAGCATATGCTGTTTCATTTACTGATTGCAATAATCTTTTGAGAGAGACAATATAATTCATATTTTATAAATATGGAAACTGAGGCTCAGAGAAATCAAACTATTTACTTCAATGGGCACAACTTAGAAGTCACATAATTAGAGCTAAAATACTAGGACTTTTTCCTATACATCTAAAATTCTTTGTACCACATTCCACTATCTGATGAGTTGGCTGCCTTTCTTTCTTTTCTTTTTTTTTTTTTTTTTTTGGCGGCTTTTTTTTTTTTTAAAGGTTTTTAGTATTGACTACAAATAACAGTTATGGTTAGTTTGGCTTTAAAGGAAGATGCTTTAAAGGCCTTTATAAATTTTTCATAGACTAAAAGCTTTTGCCTTTCAGGATGTAATAAAAATTCTCAATTACATAAATGTTGATTAGTTGGTTTTATAATATTGAATAATAGTGTCCATTGAGAAAAATGTATTAATTCCCTTCCTTCACATCCCATTTTCATTAACAAACCTGAAATGTGTGATGTGCTACAAATTCCTCTATGTATTTGATAATCCTTTGGGGTTTGTGTTATATAGCCAACAACTGCCACCACCAAACTACAGAAGCAGATGCCTTATGAATTATAGATTTTTGCATAACAGAAGTCAATGGCCACAAGTCCATTTGGATTTTAATAATTCAGAACTAATTTAATACAATTAGAGTAGGACAGATCCTTGTTACATGACAAAATAAGAAAAAGGTAGACAAACAATTAATTTGGTAAACTCAGGAATATTTTAAGTAAAGATTGAAATTAGTCTACCAGTTCCATTAATCAGTGTAAGCACTGTAAATCCAAAGGAAAAATCATGTGCAGGTGACAAAAATTTGTCTATTTTCTTCCCATTAACAGTAAAATATAGGCTCTTTTGCAGCCCAAGAATCATATGCTGTGTATCTACGGAATATAAAATATCTATTAGAATATAAAATATCTTGTACTATTATGATGGTAAATTTAATGTATCAACTTGACTGGGAAGAGGGAAGCCCAAATAGCTGCTCAAACATTTTTTTGGGTCTGTTAGGATTTTCCAGAAGAGATTAGCATTTGAATACATGGGCTGAACAGAACAGATTCCCCACCCTCCCCTGGCTCCCCCTACTTCTAGCCCTCCAGTGTGAGTAGGTGTCATTCAATTCATTGAAGTCTGAATAGAACAATAAGGTAGAGGAAAGTTGGATTTGTTCTCTGCCTGAATGACTGAACTGAGCCTATATTTGCCTACAGCACTCCTGGTTCTCAGGCTTTCACACTCTAACTAGAGTCTACATGATCCACAATCAGCTCTCCAGCTTTCAGGCTCCCAAACTACACTGCTGGCTCTCCTGGGTCTTCAGTTCACAGATGGTAGATTGTGAAACTTCTCAGCATCCATAACGGGTGAGCCAATACCCTACATTAAATCTCTTTCTACAAATATATATTTAATAATATATGACTATACTTATAAATTATGTATCTAGAAAGAATTAACATAAGAGATGTAATTATATATAATTATAATATTTATATATTATATGTCTAGAAAGATTTAATATAAGATTTTCACGTATTTAATATAGTATTAATTAATTAATACATATTTTATACATATCCTATTGGTTATGTTTCTTGAAGAACCTTGCCTAGTAAAACCATAAACATCCTTATTTGCTGGGTGTGCTGGACTGAATATAATCCTTCCAGAAATGGCCACATTTTAATCCCAGAGACTTGTGAATGACCTCCTATGGCAAAAGGCACTTTGCCAATATGATAAAAGTTAAGGATCTCCATATAGAGAGATGATCCTGGTGGGACCTAATGTCATCACAGGGTCTTTACAAGAAAGAGGGAAAGGGAGATTTGATTACAGAAAAGGAAGGTACCCTGATGCCAAAAGCAAGATGCTATGCTACTGCCTTTGAAGATGGAGGAGGGGCTACCTGCCAGGGAATGTAGATGGCTTTTAGAAGTGGGAAAAGGCAAGGAAATACCCCTAGAGCCTCTGCTGCCCCATTGCCTTTAGTCCAGTGAGACTGATTTTGGACTTGACTTTCAAAACTGTAAGATAATGTATTTACCCTGTTTTAAGCCATTAAGTGTGTGGCGATTTCTTATGGCAGCAGTAGAAAACTAACCTGGTGTTGGAGCCTACTCTGGATTTTGTTCTTTCTTGGTAAAATCCCTATCAAGGATTTGGATGTCTCACATAGCACATTTGCTTCTGGATATTTTACTCCCATAATTCCAAGGAAGGTATTTGGAAGGGATAGGCCTGGGGTTGATGAAAGTCTCACTCAAAACTTCTGGAAAGGTTCCAGGGGAAACCAACTAGGGATCTGTGGGTCTGGCTGGGCTCTCCATAAGCCTATCTGTGGGAACTAGACAAGGTGTTTCTCTCAGTACAATGTTCAGCAGCCAGTCCTTAGGAGGAAATGATCCAGCCTGGGTCCTGGCACCTGGTATCCTGCCCACTTATGCAGATGATGGATAAGATGATGAATAAACCAAGAGGAGAAGCCAGATTCTCTGATAAAATATCCCTATAAAGTACAATAAATGACTGGAATCATTTAATCAAAGGAGACAGACATTCAGAATGATGAAGCCCAGGAATTGCCCAGGGAAGGAATTTAGCATAATTTAAGAGTAAGTTTTTTTTTTTTGGTACAATTTTAACAGATAAGAAGTATAAAAAGAAAAGGTATAACATTGGAGGGGTTTGGGAACCTATGCTTTATTTGCCCTGTGCAGCATCCTTAGCTTTTCACAAGTGAGAAATGACAAGAGAATGGTTACCATCAGCCAGCTACACTCTTGGCAAGCAGGCTGGCCACAGAGAGGCTCAATCATATTCGGGTGGGTATATCAACTCTCACTTTCTTTTTGGTGCTTAAGACTTAGTAAGTTGTTTCAGAAACCAATAAATTAAATTGCAAGCACAGAGTCTACTTTTCTGTATCATCATCTGTTTGCCCCCGGGCACTCTGATCTTTGCTTGATTCATCTGCTGCTTTGCTTTGCTTCTCTTTGAGTCATCATCTCCTTGAGAGGCTTTTGAAGTACCTCTACTGTGCCCCAATGATTTATAGTGATTTCAGGATTCAGGGTTTTCACCTTTGACTCACAGTTCTCTTTTGCCTTTGAACGTGGGCTGGGAATAAATTGAACTGAGATAATACTCAATCATTACTCATTTTTGAATCTCCCAAGAATTGTGGCCAGTCAGCTCACAAAGCTGTAGGATAAGTTCTGTCTTAGAAGGATCCTTGACCATGTATTCAAACAAACTTCACAGAGGTAGTTCTGTGCATCTTCCACACCTGACAAAGTGCTTGAGTCCTAAAGAGCTGAGTTATTTTCTAAGAAGGGTCTCAGCTCAATGGGTATAGACTTCTATAAGGCTCTGCTCTCAGTTTATCACATTCGACCAGAAATGGACACAGAGGGAACACAGTCTGTACTCAAGCTATATTTCTGTTACACATGTAGAAAGGACAAAAACAAAAGGATTTGAAGCACAGTGCCTGCAATGAAGACTGTATGCAGTCAATGATTGAGGCAGCTCAAGGGCACAGCACACTGCGAAACACCCAGGAGAAGGGCTTTGAAGTACAAGGTCAGCACTTCCGTTTGATCTGTACTGCTTGGGACATCACCCAATACTCTCTATTCTTTCATTCAATGCCCTGATTTCTGGCTCTTTCTGGATCTCCACCTCTGATCACCATCTCCTGCTTCCTGGCCGAGAGGGGAGGCAGGTAGGTGAGAGAAAGCACGGGCCGATGGGGAATATTGGTATAAGGAGGAGACTTATTTCTGGGAAAAATGGCTTTTTCTTAATTAAGATGCAGATAATTCAGGATGAACACATGCTGGGGACGGCAAGGATCCAAGTGGATATACCAGACGTTCCAAAACGATGATCTCAGGTCTCTGGGTGTTTGGAATTAGTATCAATAACTATGTGCCAAGAACATTGTCATTGTTTATAGATAGAATAAATAATATATGTCAATTATGTCAATTACTTGTGCTACCATTTTTCAAATATAACAGAATGTAAATTCAGTTTTAAACACTAATAAATTCATATGAATTTAGTATTTTTCTAATTTTTATTTGTTCCTCAACATACCACAGTAAAAGTAAGAGTACCATCATGTGGACATCTGAAAAATAAAGAGCCTTTTGTTTTTTTCCTTTGAATTCTGGAAAAATAGGAGTAGGCAAATTCTGACACTTTAGAAGGGGTAAATGTTTTGTTGGATAAATGAAGCCATACTTTTTTTGAGTGCATATAGATATTCTTTCTATACCACCTAAATCTGTCCTTGGATGAATTTAGTTCATTCATGAAACTGTGCATTTGGGAATTAAACTCTTTCTTTCAAAATCAGTTGTTCATCATTGGGTATGTCTCTTAAAATTAAAATATAAACATTTTTTCCTCTTAGAAAACAGTAGATATTAGATATAAAATAAATAGACAATGAAAATAGAAAAGGAAAAATTCTCATAATTTCACTGCCCAAGATAACTACTATTAATATCTTTCTCTATATATATCCTTCTAGAACTTTTAATATATACATTCTTATGTATGTGATTTAAACAAAATGATCTTTTTCTACGTTGTATTTATAGCCTGTTGTCTTTTTGTCTTTTTTCTTTCATTTACCAACTTAGGATCAATCAACATCTTCCATGAGAAGACATATTACTAAAATTTGGAATTCCCTACTAAATAATTTTCAAAGAAATCTGTGATTGAGGTAAATTCAGGTTTCTAGAGAGCAGAAGGGAATTCTTATGTCTCCCTTTGAAATCATGCCTGGAAGGCGACTACACAGATTTTTTTTTTTCCAACACAGCTTCCTCCCAACTAAATAATTATCATTTCTTTCTTTATGCCACATGTTCTTTTGTGCTTTTTATTATTCACCTGAGATTAAAACCTCTTTAATTAGGAGCTAGAGAATTCACTCTAATTTAGGATTCATATAAAAATCGCTGGCCTGGACTAAACAATTCTAATCTTTCACTGCTTGTGTCCCTGTTCTAGGGTGCTTTTAGCAATACACATAGCTTCATATCTATAGAAATAAAAGGTCCTTTAAAAGCCTATTAAAAGGGTCCTCAGGAGTGCAGAGATATCAAATGGCACTCTAGTATTACACTGATTTTAGTTTAAATGAGATAGAGCCATGTTTCCTTTAATAAAAATACAATCTTGCAAATGACAGACCTATAATATTTCCATGAGTCATAACCTCAGGAAGGGAAAATCTTCATAGGATAAATTTTATGTTATTCTTATTTTCTTATTTATTTATTTGAGAGAGACAGTGAGAGAGAGAGAGAGAGAGCACACGGAGGGAGAGGGAGAAGCAGACTGCCTGCTGAGCAGAGAGCCTGATGTAGGGCTTGAGCCCAGGACTCTGAGATTATGACCTGAGCCAAAGGCAGACACTTAACCAACTGAGCCACCCAAGTGCCCTTTCATAGGATAACTTTTAGACTGAAATTATAATGAAATGGACTCAGAAGAAAAATTTAAAAACAATTAAATAATTAAGAGTGTGAAAATAATATCTATGGAGCAACTGACAGGATTGTATTTATTTCCTTTGGTAAAATGGCTGTTAGTGATTACAAATTATTATTTTTAATGGAAAATATGTTCTCCGTTGACTTGTGACTGGCTATTAACCAATGTGAAGGACAAAACAAGAAGCAGAAGCCTTAATATAAAGACTTAGATTATATCTCTCTAAAAGCGGATTTGACAGAAAGTACATTGGACCACCTGGAAATCAGAGATCTGAGTGCTATTTGGGCTCTGCCACTGGTTCACCATACAATCCCTCATATGTCCTATTATCTCCCTGCATGAGAGTTTACTTATCTCTAAAATGAAATGATGGAACTAAGGGGTCGCTAATATTCCATCAGCCCTGACACACTCTGATCAGGGAACTATCATTCTTACCACCATCGCAGAGACTGTCAGCTGCTTCCACCAACATCCATCTTTCTCTTTCTCCTTAGAAACAAATCTTGATGCCTTTAGCAGGGCATAATTTTTCCTGGAATAAAAGAGAACATTTCTCAGTTTTCTTGTAGCAGAGTGTGGTCATGTAACTAAGATCATGTCATAGACCTAAATAGAACTAAGGTCATAGACCTAAAAAAAGTAGAAGCAGAAGCAAAAAGTAGAAGCAAATGAGTTGTATGGGACTTTGGGAAGGGACCCCAAATGAAACCATCTCAAGCTTTCTCTCCTTTAGGTCCAAGACTCAGATGTGCTGGCTTAAGCCATAAAAGTCACCTTGGACCATGAGCTGACCTTGAGAATGGAGGTCACTGCCTTGATGATAGAATAAAAATAACATCCTCTGTCTCCCTAACAATACCACAGAGACACCATATATGTCTTGGAGCTGTTCTGTGCTGCTTTTACATGAGAGAGAAGTTTACATCTCTCTTCTTTAGGTGAGAATTTTTTTTTTCTTTCTGTGAAAGGCAGCTATATTGAATCCTAACTGATGCAGTCAATAAAATGTGATTACTCGCTGTTGTAAAATAACTACAACTACCAATTATTTTGCACTTAGTACAATGCCAGGTACAGTCCTAAGTGTTTTATGGACATTGTCTGATTTGATTTGCACAATAAGAATACTTATGAGTTAGGTAATATTACCTATAATTTACAAATGGGGAGATGGAAAGCTTAGAAAGTTTAAATGGTATCTTCAGGGTCATGTAGGTTATGTGACAGAGCTAGATTCTACACCAGGTTGGATTGACTCCAAAACTTATTCTCTCAATCGGTATCATCAGTTTAGTGCATTCATTATTCCTTGTGGGTAACAGATGCACAAAGAACACAATGTTAGCTGGTATTTCTAGAAAGCCTTATAGAATTGTCAAGAATTGGGGTGCCCAGCTGGCTCAGCCAGAGGAGTGTGCAACTCTTGATCTCAAGGTTATGAGCTCAAGCCCCATGTCAGGTGCAGAGATTACTTGAAATAAATAAATAATTTAAAAAAATTGTCAAGATGTAGACAACATTAGCTGTAGTCTATTCTCTGAGCAAAATGAGGAGACAAAGATCCCTCATAGCCACTGTAACATGGACAACCTTAACTACCTAGGTCATCAAACATTTTATAAGAGATTTTAAAAATAGAAATAACATTACCTAATACTAAAGATTGCATTGGCTATTAGATATGACGATATATGTAAAGTGCACATTAGAAGACCAGCTTCACAATGGGTGCTCAATAAATGGTACCTGACAGCATTATTAGGCAAGAAACTCATAGTGATGTTGTGAAAATTTGGGGGGGTCAGAAATCATAGGTTCAAAGACAACATCTGCAACTGGGTAACTATGTGAATGCAATTCAGTCATTTGATTTTTTTATAATTTAATTTTCTAAGGAATGGATTACTTATCTTATAGAATTGTAATTGGAGACCATGTCTTTCAAATGCCCTTCCTAACACGGTTTAGAATCCCAGCAAATGGAAGTATTAATATTACTATTGTTCTCACAGGATTCAAATACACTTATTTGCCAACAGTGATTTTTCTCATTGGTTTACGAACTTCGGCGAAAGAGAGTGTCTGCCGCGGGTGCGGCTGAACTATAGCAACATGCACCTGTAGGTAAGGGGCCTCTGTGGGGTGGTGTCCGCAGAGGCAGACAGCTGTAGTACGTACTGTGGCAGGCATAACACTGGACCATTCTTCTGGGCCTGCCAGATTGTTCTGGAATTCAAGTTTGTCTCCTCCTATTTCTATGTGCCTTGGTCTCCTTCTGCCTTTATACTTTAGCCACAGCCAGTCCAACCTCAGTGGGGCAAGAGGAGGACTTTGCAATGTTCATGGGACACAGAGAGCCTAACTGCCTTGGGAGCTGTGTAGCAGGCTGGTGGTGGCTGCGAACACTGGGTACTCCACGTGAGAACATTTTCATCTGAGAACATTGTCATCTATTTTTTGTTACTCATTCTCTTGGCAAATTTTCACTGTCTTGAGAAGCTAATTTCATAGAAATCAAATAATAAAACAGGACAGATTGAAAACAAGGGTTTTCTTACATAAATATCACGTATTTAATTCATTCTGACACTAACAATTTATTTAGAACTCTATTAGAAAGTGGACCTTGCTGACTAAGATTGCACAGCCTTCAAAGCCTCGTGCAAATTCTAAACTGTAAAAAATGTTTTCCCATCTCCCCTTACTCTCTTCCCCTCCGTGTCAGGTTTTATTTGAGGTTAGAATATCCATTTTTTCTGTTTTAAGTCTCCCAAATTTGCCTCATCCTTGATAGAAAATGGGTGACTCTCAACTCCTGCTTTTAGGCTGCGAGGGATGAAGGAAGGCACTGGAACCCTGGGGGACAGATGCTTGCTCATTGTCTCAATGTCACAGCTCTCCTCCTTCAACCTACTGCCCCAGGAAAGGCATGCTTTGCTTGTGTTGGTGGGAGGTGCAAAGTCTGAGCAATCCACAACAGACCATCTGAAATAATTTTCCCAGGTAGCAGAATAAGCATCTAGACAGACATTGCACTGCTTTTCAAAGAGGTGAGTCCTTTCTTGTTTACTAACTGCCATTTAAAAACTCCAAACAAAAAATTAAGCTGTTGATGCATGTATCAAAGCCAAAGCAAGGAATAACTCCTTTCAAAAAGATAGCAGTTTTTTGGAGGCGGGTGTGGGCTCTGTGTGGGTGCATCCTTAAATTGTGGTTTGAAGTCAGTATCAATTTTCTCTGATAACAAGACGTGTAAATCAGAAAGGCTGATATTACTACAACAGAAAAAAAGTGTAGAGCATTTGGAGGCTTAATTATGCTTTCATTTTTTTTTTAAAAAGATTTTATTAATTTATTCATGAGAGACACACAAAGAGAGGGAGAGACATAGGCAGAAGGAGAAGCAGGCTCCCTTAAAGGAGCATGATGTGGGACTCGATCCCAGCATCCCAGGATCATGACCTAAGCAGAAGGCAGATGCTCAACCACTGCCCACCCAAGTGCCCCAGCCTCCATTGCTTTTTATAATTGTGTTCTTTGAAGGGAAATGTCAAACCCTGTTTAGGTTTTTGTTGAAACTAACTTCCAAAGACTTACCTTGCTTGAATATTTATTCCCCTTTGCTTTTCTGTTCACAGTACCCTAGAATTACCCTTCTGGCCCTGCCAGGCAGCATCGTGTTTGCTTAGTGCGAGCTCATTGCACATTTTCTTTACCTTGCAGTGATGATGCTTTTTTTTAAAAAAAAAATCATCAGTGAATTAACCAAACTGAGAGAAGAGTCTTCGCTTCTGTTCAATGGGTTTTCTCTGATCTAGAAAAAATACGCTTTATGATGGAACTCGTGAAAACCAATATTTATCCCCGGCTTTCCTTTCTGCTCTAAATGTTGTATTACATTTAAAGCATTCAAATATTTCTAAGTCAGTTTATACCTTGACTTTTCTTAGAACTGTATAGTTTTCCTCTGTGGTGTCTTAAGACTGGTCTGGGCACATGGTTTCTATGCCCATGCAAAAGGCATGAGTGCCAAGCGCGGAGACCCATACCCAGATGCCTGTCCAACACCCTGGACAGATGACACAGCCCCCAGGATTCTAGTTAAGCAAATCGCATGGGGGTATGAGTCAGTTGGGGTCCTCATTGGGGGAAGACTCCCCTGAGTCCCCCTTAGGACCACATCCCAGGGGTTTCCCCATTTCCTGGCCCCTACTTTCCCATCCACCTGAGTACTCTAAACTGGCTGACATCTCCCATTCCCAGCATCCTCCTTTTCTTCTTTAAAGATACCAATGTTGATGACACCCAAGGAAGTAAAATGGCTAAGACATATGCTAATATCTTTTGAGTGAGATGGCACATCTAGGAGAGATAGGGTTAAAGATTTACCTTAGACATAACTCAACTTTGGAATTTTCATACATTTATCTTTATACGTCAGCTCCTGTGCAGGCCGGCAAAGGCAAGGGAGAGGAAGGGAGGGGATGGTGGCAAAGAGCTATTTCTGCAGAGAGCAGCTTTCTGCAGCTCAGAGGCCCTGGATCTGGGGGGAGCTGCCACCTAGCTCCTCCCTCAGCCAGGCAGCCCCCCACCCCGCCCCCTTGTCTCTCTGCTCTGGCCTTTACATCTCACACATGTGGAGTAAGCTTTTTCTCTCCCTGCCAGTGGGCATTTAGTAAGCTGGCTCATTCTTCATACACCACCCTCCCCTCCCCTGCTTCATTTTTAATTTTTTTTTAAAGTCACAAATTGGAGTGAGGGGGAACAGTGATTTTTAGGAAGCTAGTCCTCTTCACAAGGTCGGTTTGTGCCTATTACTCACTGAGAAGAGAACAATGTGAGCAAATGATCACATTTGATTAGAAAAGGAAAGAACAAGGCTTAGCTCATAATGACAATCGGCAATTTGAGGAATTAAAATTATTTTAGAAAAGCATTGATTTCTTCTAAATTAAAATATGCCCGGAAGCTTATCTATATTTTATATATGGTCAAATGACTTTTTTTTGTTACTTGGTCCCTCTCATTTTAAACCATTTGTGAGCTGACTTTCCCATTTATGCTAGAGGATGTTCTGTATCTCAGAATAATAATTGAGAATGCCCCCATAAATATTTTAAATTTATGAGGCTCTCTTTCTTACTAGCTACACTACAATTCCTTTAGTGTAACAGCTGAAGAAAAGCATTGTAGAATTCTCGAGAAAATAGTTCTTGGTTTTAACTTCTTTATGTTCAGCAGCCTTATTATTGTCAAAATTCCCCAAATTAAAATGCAAAACTCAGCTTCTTGGCTGGGCTCGCTTACTTAACCTTAATAAAATATAAGGGTCTGTTTCATTAATCGGAAACACACCAGACACAGTGCATGAATTTTATCTTCCACTTTGTCCTTTGTATTTCGGGATGATGATGATAATAATAACAATAAAAATCCTTGGATTTGGCAGCCAGACAATTGTGTTCTTTTTGTTTCTATCATGTTCCTATGTAAAATGAATTTCTCAGACAGACTAAATGCCTTTAGGGGCGAAAATTCCAGAGATCCTCTCCCTTGGAAATCTTTAAAAATAGAATAAACTTTCATTTGTCTGGGTGTGGTTTGAGCACAGTCTGTCTTTGGCAGAGGGATGGTTTAGTTGACCTACTGATGTTGCTTTAAGCTGCATGATCACTTAGAGGGAGAATTTTCCTTTAATCCTTGCCAGATTTAATCTATCACAACAATGCATGTGCCTATGGATGTCATGAAACAAAAAAGGGGATGCAATCTTCTTTTCCATTGTAAAGTAATAAAACAGTTTCTCAAATTTGAGAAAGTAAGATTAAGTCAAGAAAATGTCTGGTTTTCTCCCCCTCTCCCAGCTTCTCCTGAAAGATAGTGAAATTTGATAAATAGCACGCTATTTAAGACAAGATGTTTTCAAACAACTGGGCCAAATCAGCAAAATGGAACCATATGCTCCATGAAGACCACCTTCATGTTCCTTGCATGAATCTGATGCTGGGCATCTGGACAGAGGTGGGGGGCACTGACCATGCCAAGGTGTGCTGCTGGGCATTGACGGACTCGGGTTGGGAGAGGGCTGGGGAAAGTGGTTTCACAGAAAAGGTTCCCACCTGTGTCAGCCCAGGCCCTTGTAATGCATGCATCCTCTGTCTTCCTGTTGACCTCCCAGAAACACTGTGGGCAGCCACAAATTCCCCTGCCGTCCAATTGCACCCCCCCACCCTCCCACCTGGAGTGATTATATAATGAAAGTTTCCACTTTTCTCAGAAAGGCCAAAAAAAAAAAAATAGTGTTATCATGTCAGTTCATTTATCATTAATACATATACACATGCAAGAGTCATACACACATGGGGAAACTTTTTTAAAAAAGATTGTATTTATTTATTCATGAGACACACACACACACACACACACACACACACACACACAGAGGCATGAGCAGAGGGAGAAGCAGGCTCCCTGTAGGGAGCCCAATGTGGGACTCGATCCCAGGACCCTGGAATCACGCCCTGGGCCAAAGGCAGCCGCTCAACCGCTGAGCCACCCAGGTGTCCAGGGGCAGTTGTTTAAAACTATATTTTATTTATAGTCAAATTTCAAATCATATTTATTCAGGGGTTCACCAGGTTTCTTTCTCTTCCATGATAGAATCCAAAGGTTGATTTTGTTTTTAACAGTCTTTAGTGAGGTATTACTTATTGATCGGAAAATGCATCTACCATATGCATGTAAATCAATGTTTTTTAATGAATTCATAAAACCGTGTAATCATCACTATAGCCCAGTTTTAAAGGTGTTTCCATCACCTCAATAAGTTCCGCAGGTCCATTTGCAGACAACCTCCGCTCCTGTCCCCAGCCCTAGGCAAGCACTGACTGCTTTCTGTTCTAGAGACTTGCTTGTTCTAAAAAGTTTACACGGATCAAAGAATACAATAAGGGATCTTTTCTGAATGCTTCCTTTGCTTAGCATGTTTTTGACGGTCGCCTGTGTTGTAGTATGTCAGTGCTTCGTACCTTTTTATTGCTGAACGGGGCAGCCAAGGTGGTTCAGCAGTTTAGCATCGCCTTTAGCTCAGGTCGTGATCCTGGAGTTCCAGGATCGAGTCCCACATCGGGCTCCCTGCATGGAGCCTGCTTCTCCCTCTGCCTGTGTCTCTGCCTCTCTCTCTCTCTCTGTCTGTGTCTCTCATGAATAAATAAATAATATCTTTATTGCTGAACGGTCTTTCAGTGTAGTAGGTAGACAACATTGTTTTTGTTATCAGTTCACTAACTGAAAGACATCTGGTTCCCAATTTTTGGCTACCACGAAAACAGTGCTGGGAACATTCAGGTAAATGAGTCTTTGCGCAAATATAAGTTTTCATTGTTCTTGGGTAGACAGCCAGGGGTAGAATTTTTATTTCATATGCTAAGTTTATATTTAATTGTTTTAAAGAAACATAGTTTTCCAGAGTGATTGCATCATTTTACATCCCCTTCAGCCATTTTACAAGGATTCCAATTCTTCCTTGTCAACACTTGCTGCTGTCTGCGTTTTGATGATAGCCATCCTACAGGGCGTGAAGTTGTATCTCATGATTTTGATTTGAGTTTACCTAATGATTTATGACGTTGAGCATCTTTCCATGTGCTTATTGGACATTTGTAAGTCTTCTTTGGACAAATGCCTATTCAATATCCTTTGCCCATTTTTAAATTAGGTTGTATTTTTTTTTAATTATTATTATTGAGTTGTAGATGCTGTCAACTGAAAGAAGGCCAACCTCAAGGTAGGTTGGTAAATGCTTTATTCATTGTCCTCCAGAGGATGCTAGCCCAGGAGAGAGTCTTTCACATTGCTCTGGAGAACTGCTCTGAAGCTTGTTAGCTATAGGAGATTATACACGCAAATAGAGGAAGGGGTTACATGCTTTCAAGGAGTTCTCCAAATATTTGGGTGTCACAAGGTGTAATTTTTTTTTTTTTGGTTTACTGATTTCCACATAGACATCTGAAAGACCCTTACATCATCTTAATAAATTATGTTTCTATCATAACTGGTTGTTCAAAAATATTATTTGCCTGCTTCCACTTAACTGATTTTCCAGTTCTTCTTGCTTTTTTTTTTTAAGTTTAATTTTAATTCCAGTCAGTTAACATAAAGTGTTATATTAGTTTTGGGTGTATATATAGCAGTTTAACAACTCCATGCATTGCCGGTGCTCATCATGGCAAGTGCACTCCTTAATACCCATCACTTATTTCTCTCGTCCCCCTACTCTCTTCCCTTCTGGTAACCATCGGTTTGTCCTCTGTAGTTAAGAGTCTGTTTCTTGGTCTGCCTCTTTCTTTTTTGCCCTTTGTTTATTTGTTTTGTTACTTTTTTTTTTTTAAAGATTTTATTTATTTGATAAAGAGAGAGAGAGAGCATGCACAAGCAAGGGGAGCAGCAGAAGGAGAGGGAGAACCAGGCTCCCTGCTGAGCAAGGAGTGCCATGCAGAGCCCTATCCCAGGAGCCCAGGATCATGACCTGAGCCAAAGGCAGATGTTTCACTGACTGAGACACCCAAGTGCCCCTTGTTTTGTTTCTTAAGTTCCACATGAGTGAAATTATAAGGTATCTGTCTTTCTCTGACTTATTTTGCTTAGCATAATACTCTCTTGCTCCATCCATGTCCTTGCAAATGGCAAGGTTTCATTATTTTTTATGGCTGAGTAATATACCATTTCTTCTTTATCCATTCATCAGTTGATGGACACTTGGCTATGGTAGATGATAGCTGCCCTAAACACCAGGGTACAGGTGCCCCTTTGAATTAGTATTTTTGTATCCTTCGGGTAAATACCTAGTAGTGTAATTGCTGGGTCATGGGTAGATCTATTTTTAACTTTTTGAGGAACCTCCATACTGTTTTCCAGAGTGGCTGCACCAATTTGCATCCCCATCAAGAATGCACAAGGGCTCCCCTTGCTCCATATCCTTGCCAACACTTGCTCCTTGTTTTGTTGATTGTAGCCATTCTGACAGGTGTGAGGTGACAGCTCATTTTAGTTTTGATTTGTATTCCTCTGATGATCAGTGATGTTGAGCATCTTTTCATGTATTTGTTGGTCATCTGATGTCTTTGGAAAAAATATCTATTCATGTTTTCTGCCCATTAAAAAAATTGGAATATTTGGTTTTTGGGTGTTGAGTTTGTAAGTTCTTTGTAAATTTTGAATAATGACCCTTTCTCAGATATGTCATTTGCAAATATCCTCTCCCATTTCACAGGCTGCCTTTTAGTTTTGTTGATTGTTTCCTTTGCTGTGCAGAAGCTTTTTGTTTTGTCAATGTCCCAATAATTTATTTTTGCTCTTGTTTCCCTTGCCTCTTGAGGCATATTTAGAAAGATATGGTAAGACTGTTGTCAAAGAGGTCATTGCCTATGTTCTCCTCTAGGATTTTTATGTTTTCATGTCTCATATTTAGGTCTTTAGTCCATTTTAATTTATTTTTATGTATAGTGTAAGAAAGTGGTCCAGTTTCATTCTTTTGCATGTAGCTGTTTAATTTTCCCAGTGTCATTTTTTGAAGAAATGGTCTTTTTCTCATAGGATATTCTTTTTTGCTTTGTAAAGATTTATTGTTGTGGGTTCATTTCTGGGTTTTCTATTCTGTTCTATTAATCTAGGTGTCTATTTCTGTGCCAAGATCATTCTGTTTTGATCACTACAGCTTTGTAATACAACTTAAAGTCTGGAATTGTGATGTCTCCAGCTGTGCTTTGCTTCTTCAAGATTATTTTTGGCTGTTTGGTTTTTTTTTTTTTTCTGGTTCCATACAAATTTTAGGATTATTTGTTTTAGCTCTATGAAAAATACTGTTGATATTTTGATAGGGATTGCATTAAATGTGTAGACTGCTTTGGGAAATATAGATATTTTAACAATATCTTTTCTTCCAATCCATGAGCATGGAATGTCTTTCTATTTCTTTGTGTCATCTTCAGTTTCTTTCATCAGTGTTTTATAGTTTTCAGAGTACAGATCTTTCACCTCTTTGGTTAGGTTTACTTCTAGGTATCTTACTACTTTTGGTGTTACGGCAAATGGGATTGATTCTTTAATTTCTCTTTTCGCTGCTTCATTATTGGTGTATAGAAATGCAACAGATTTTTGTATGCGGGTTTTGTATCCTGTGACCGTACCAAATTCTTTTATCAGTTCTATCAGTTTTTCGTGATCTTTCAGATTTTCTCTACAGAGTATCACATCATCTACAAATAGTGAAAGTTTTACTTTTTTTTTTTTTTGACAATTTGGATGCCTCTTATTTATTTATGTTGTCTGATTGCTGTGGCTAGGACTTCTAGTACTAGGTTGAATAACACTGGTGAGAATCAACATCCTGTTTTGTTCCTGACCATAGAGGAAAAGTTCTCAATTTTCCCCCATTAGGTTGTATTAGTTTTGGCTAATATATGGCCTTTATTATGTTGAGGTATACTCCCTTTAAAACTACTTTTATGAGGGTTTTTTTTTTAAATCGTGAATGGATGTGCCTTGTCAAATGCTTTTTCTGCATCTATTGAAATGATCATATGGTTCTTATCCTTTATGAATGTGATATATCACATTGATTGGTTTGCAAATATTGAACTACCTTTGCAACTCAGAAAGAAATCCCACTTGATTATGGTGAATGATTTTTTTAACGTATTCTTGGATTTGGTTTGCTAATATTTTATTGAGAATTTTTGCATCCAAGTTCATCAGGGATATTGGCCTATAGTTCTCTTTTTTAGTGGAGTCTTTATCTGGTTTCAGTATCAGGGTAATGCTGGCCTCATATAATGATTTTGGAAGTTTTATTTCCTTTTTCTTTTTTTTTGGAATAGTTTGAGAAAAATAGTATTAATTTTTCCTTAAGTGTTTGGTAGATATCCCCTGTGAAACCATCTGGCCCTGGATTTTTGTTTGTTGGGAGTTTTTTGATTACTTATTCAATTTCTTTGCTGTTATTGGTCTGCTCAAGACTTCTATTTCTTCCTGTTTCAGTTGGTGGTTTATATATTTCTAGAAATTTATCCATTTCTTCCAAGTTGTTCAATTTGTTGGCATATTATTTTATTTATAATTATATAAATTATATTATATAATTATATTTATAATTATATTTCTGTCTTGCTGGTTGTTATTTCTTCTCTCTTGTTTGTGATTTTATTTATTTGAGTTCTTTCTTTTTTCTTTTTGATAAGTCTGGCTAGAGGTTTATCAATTTTATTAATTTTTTCAAAGAACCAGCTCCTGGTTTCATTGATCTGTTCCTTTTTTTTCTTTTAGTTTCAATATCATTGACTTCTGCTTTAATCTTTATTATTTCCTTCCTTCTGCTGGTTTTAGGCTTCATTTGTTGTTCTTTTTCTAGCTTCTCTAGGGGTACAGGTAGGTTATTTATTTCAGGTTTGTCTTGCTTCTTAAGGTAGGCCTGTATTGCTATATACTTACATCTTAGGAACAAAATTGGTCCTGAGAGGTCCTAAGATGATGTTTTCATTTTCATTTTCATTTTCATTTTCATGTGTTTTTTATTTCTTCTTTGATTTCCTGGTTGATCCATTCATTGTTTAGTAGTATGTTGTTTAACCTCCATGTATTTGTGGTCTTTCCAGACTTTTTCTTGTGGTAGACTTCTCATTTCATAATCTTGTGGTTAGAAAAGATGTATGTTATGGTTTCAATCTTTTTGTATTTGCTGACACTGATTTTATGACTTAATATGTGATCTATTATGGAGAATGTCCCATGTGCACTTGAAAAGAATGTGTATTCTTCTGTTTTAAGGTAGAATGTTTTGAATATACATGTTAAGCCCATGTGGTTCAGTGTGTCATGCAAAGCCATTGTTTCCTTAGTTTTCCATTAGATGTCTGTCCATTGATGTAAGTGGGGTGTTAAAGCCCTCCATTACTATTGTATTAATATCAATTAGTTCCTTCATGTTTGTCATTAATTGTTTTATATATTTGGGTGTGCCCCTATTGGGTGCATAAATATTTATAATTATTAGATCTTCTTGTTGGATTGTCCCCTTTATTTTGATGTAGTGCCCTTCTTTATCACTTGTTACAGTCTTCATTTTAAAGTCTAGTTTATCTGATATAAGTATTGCTACACCATCTTCTTTTGACATCTACTTGCATGACAGATATTTCTCCATTCCCTCAGTTTCCATCTGCAGGTGACTTTTGATCCAAAATGAGTCTCTTGTAGGCAGCATATACATGGGTCTTGTTTTTTATTTTATCCATTCTGACACCCTATATTTTTTGATTAGAGCATTTAGTCCACTTACAGTCAAAGTAATTATTGATATGTATTTATTGCCATTTTATAACATTGTTGTTTCTGAAGATTTTCTCTGATCCTTTCTTGTCTTTGTCACCTTTGGTCTCCCCCTTGCACTCAATTAGTTCCCTTCAATATTTCTTGCAGAGCTGGTTTAGAGGTCATGAACCTTTTCAGTTTTTGTTTGTCTAGGAAACTCTTTATCTCTCCTTCTATTCTCAATGATAGCCTTGCTGGACAGAGTATGCTTGGCTGCAGATTTTTTCCATTCAGCACTTTGAATATATCATGCCACTCCCTTCTGGATTCCCAAGTGTCTGTTGAGAAATCTCCAGCAAATCTTATGGGTCTTCTTTGTGAGTTAAGGACTTCTTTTGGCTTGCTGCTTTTAATTTTTTTCTTTATTATTATATTTTTCAAATTTACTTACAATATTTCTTGGTGTTGGCCTGCTTTTGTTGATTTTGATGGTAGTTCTCTGTGCCTTCTGGATCTGGATTTCTGTTTCCTTCCCCACATTAGGGATATATTCAGCTATTATTTTCTTAAAAAATACTCTGCCTCATTTTCTCTTTTCTTCTTCTTTTGGGACCTTATAATACAAATATTATTATGTTTGATGGAGTCACTGAGTTCCCTAAGTCTATTTTCATGTTCCATAATTTTTCTCTCTTTTGTTCAGCTTCATTATTTTCCATTATTTTGTCTTCTAGATCACTAATTTGTTCCTCTGCTTCTTCTAGCCTGCTGTTCATTGCATCAAGCTCATTTTCAATATCACTTATTGGTGATGAATTATTTTTTAATTCCTTTTTTCTCTGTGGCAAAGGTGCTCCTGATGTCTTCTATTATCTTCTTAATATTATCTTCTTAAACCTAGTGAATATCCTTATGATTGTTGCTTTAAATTCACCATCAGGCATGTTACTTATATTCCATTATTGCTTAGATCTGTGGCCATGGCCTTACCTTGTTCTTTCATTTGGGATAAATTCCTCCTTATTTTGTCTCTCTGCCTTCTTCTGTGTATCAGAAAAGCTAGTTATGTTTCTTGCTGCTGAATGTAATGTCTTTATGAATAAGACATCATGTAGTGTCCAGGGTCTGGCACTTCAGGAAGTGTCTCTGGGGTGTGCTGTGTGCACTCTGCTGTTGTGTTGTGGCTGCTGTACTCGTCAGGCCAGTTATCTGCAGAGGCTCTCCTTGTCTGTTGTGGGCAACACTGGTCCTTGGCCTGAGTGTGGCAAGTTTAACTAGGTACTCTGGTCTGCCTGTGAAATGAGACCTGATAACACTTCCATGAGAACTGAGGCCCTGCAGAACTTGCTGGTTGGGAGAAGTGTGGGGGCAGGGGTTTGTGCTGATCTTCTGGACAAGGGGACTTCTGCATTGGTACTGAGGGAAACATGACAGAGAGGGGTAGTCCCAACAGAGCATGGAGGGGAGAGGCTTTGTGTAAGCAAGTTAGGTAGCCACTGTAGGTGCTGGGCTGCTTCCTGCAGGGGGCTCTATGTTTATGCTGAGGGCTGGAGGAGGGAAACGGCTCCAGCCAGCTCCTTTGTTCCCAGAGAAGAATTTCCATGAACACTGCTTCTCTGAGACGTGTTCCAAGAAATTGAATAATCTCCCTTCTGTGTACCCTAGGTGTTGTTCAGATCACTATTTCCATGCTGTCTGCTTTTGGGGTTTTGCCTGCCATTTCTGCAGGAACAGCACAGTGCCCTCCAGGTTCTAGGCTAGTCAATTTCACTGACATTTAAAACTCTAGGCTTTAAGCCCTACTGGTTGTAAGAACTCATGAAATTCTGGGCAGCCCAGGTGGCTCAGCGGTTTGGTGCCGCCTGCAGTCCAGGGTATGATCCTGGAGACCCAGGATTGAGTCCCACATCAGGCTCCCTGCATGGAGCTTGTTTCTCCCTCTGTCTGTGTCTGTGCCCCTCTCTCGATGTGTCTCATGAATAAATAAATAAAATCTTAAAAAAAAAAATTCAGCCCCTCTTGTTTTCCAAGCCAATGGCTTTGGGGAAATGTTCTCCTTGTGCATTTAACTGTGTGCTTCTCTCTCTCTATCTCTTTCTCTCACTCTTCTCCATGACCACAGCTCCCTTTCATCCACAGCACCTGTGTTCCATCCATTTCTCCTCTAAATCACGCCTTTGCATTCCCTACTTTTTTCTATATGGCCTTTTCTCTTCCTCCAGTTGTGGAGCTTGTGCTGTCAGTCTTCAGGTCTTTTGCTGGGTTGTTTAGGATGATTTAATGGTTATCTAGTTGTGCTCATGGGATAAGACAAGCCTAGGGTCCTATTCCACTGCTGTCCTCCCTCTCCTATAATCCAGTTCTTCTTGTTTTTGATATCTTCTTGAGGTCACATGAAGGAGTCATAGAAGGCTGACATCAGCCACCTACTGCAGTTGTAGTGCACAGTGCTCTTTATAGATTCTGGATACAAGTCTTTTTTAAGATTTATGATTTGAAAATATTTTCTATCAGACTGTGGATTACCTTTTAATTTTAATCTATCAAAAAACAAAAGTTTTAAAATTTTGATGTCCGGTTAATCAATTTTTCTTTTATAGGTCATGATTTTAACGTGACATCTAAGACATCTAACACAATTACAAAAGTATTTTATCTCACATCTCCCCTAGAATTTTTATAGTTTTGTCTCTTACATTTAGCTCTGTGACCCATTTTTAGTTATTTTTTATGTATGGCATACTATAAAGATTTAAGATTATTATTATTATAGCTTTCTTTACATATGGATATCCAATAATTCCATCACCATTTGTTGAAAAAATTATCCTTTCACCACTGAATTTCTTTGGCTCTTTGTCAAAAGTTAACTGACCACAAATATAAAGATTTATTTCTGAACTTTCTATTCTGTTCCATTGATCTATACGTCAATCTTTATGCAGATCACACTGCCTTTATTATAGCATTATAATAAGTTTTGAAGTTGGATAGTGACAGTCTCCTTTGTTCATTTGTAAGTCATTGTCCTCGTACTACTTCTTTCACTGTAGGCAATGGTTTTAATTTCCAATCCCAAAAACAGTTATTGAAAAAGAGATTGTCTTTTCCTTTACATATCTGTAATTTGTTAGGATCTTCTTATTAGCAATTATATACATGTTTACATGTATAACGTAAACATGTATATGTTATATACATATTTTATTTTTTCAACAAGACCTACCATCTCAAAAATAGTGGCTTAATAGAATACACATTTATTTAACTAACAATTCTAGGAGTCAGCTGAGCAATTTTTTTCCCCTGCTCTTCTTCATGTGTGTATGGTCAGCTTCCAGTTTTTTTGGTTGTTCTACTTCTGGGGTTGACTGGATGTCAGCTAGGGGCAATGGTGGGTAACTATGTCACATGTTTCTCATCCATCATCCTAAGCTTGTTTCCTTGGCAGTGGAGCACCAAAAACTCAAGAGAGAAAACTTTTCAAATCTCTGCTAGTGTCTCCTTTGCTAATGTCCCATTGGTCAAAACAAGCAACAAAGCCAAGACCAATGGTAATTCGGTAGAGTTCTACCAAAAGTGAATACAGGCATGTATGACCTAATTGAAGGCATTGCTGGGGTCAATCAACCAGTTTTTGGCAACCTCATGGAATTAGATGCTTTGAATATAAAGAGAACCAAGTTTCTAGGGATAAGCCAAACCAAAGTTTAACAAGCCAGTTATTCCAAAGCAACCGTTTTTGGTCATTGGGACATACTCTTCCAGAAATTTCCAATCCATAGAACCCACATCTCATCCAGTAGCTAACACTAGAGACCTAAGGACATAGAGAAATAAAATGGCTCCTTATAATTTTCCCTAGGATAACAAAACTTGTAGTTTGGGGAAACTAAAATAACCCAAAATATTTCCTCCATAAGAACATTTAGGGACCTTCAATTCCAACCCCTTCTCTGCCTTAACATGATTTACTTTCAGAACAGAATAATCCTAGAAACCTTAGTGGTCATATAGACCAAATATAAAGGTTGTACCTTAGAGTTCCACTGAAGAGATAGTGTTCTTTACATGACTAAATCTAAGCAACAGGGCATCCTGACATCAGGATTTACCACTTCTATATAAATTATCAAATCACACAAGTGTTTCCCTGTATTCTTTCTGGAAAAAAAAAATTACAAGGAGCTACTAGATTTTTGGTAGGAGATGAAGCTTTAATTCCAAATTCATAGTAGTCAAAATTAATTCATTATTGTCTCTTTCTCCATGTGATATGGGTCACCACCTGCGTTAGAGTCCCTGCTGCCACTGCTGTTATGAAAACACTCGGAATATTTTGGCAAATAGGCAGACTTGGGTAGTAGATGAGAGGAAGGAAGCTGCATGGTCTACACTTAGCCCCGTGAATTAAGATGACCTGCTGGAAGCCTTTGGTGAATCGTATCAATGTGTTAGAATAGTAGCTCTGGATTAAATATATTACTTGGGCCAACCAGAAAAATACAACCATCGATGACATTATATTGAAAACAACAATTTAGCAAATAGTTTTACAAATATAACCTCTTTGAAAATTGGGGTTAATCTGAGGTGTCTTTATTTCAGAATATATAGATAAAAGCTGGATTTATATTATAATTTAGATAGACTTTTTTGGGGGTAAACTAACCAGTTAATTCAATTCCATCTAGGCAATGTAACAAGGCTCCTTGATTTTTTTTTCCTCCTCTGACAAGTTTTTTGGTTCAAATGAGTATTTTAGTATATTATGGTCGTATATATGGTGGCTATGGAATTCGACCTAATAAATTTAAATCAGTGCCAGTCCAGATCACTTCAAGTGCCTAGGAAGAAACTAGTTTTTTAATGTTGTTTATCCTGTCTGTCATATAAAGAAGCTTCTGAGGAAATGAAGGCTTGTCCTCAATCTAAGATACGTATAGTTGCTGCCTTGTAGGACCTTAGTTTCATTGATTACCTGTAGGCTTCATACCCTGTTTAAATATGTGGATGTAAGAAGAAAGATGCTGTCTGACAAAGATGAGTGGCTTCGTTAATTCAATTAGCAGTGGAAAATTTACGAGCTTTAATTAGTATAAAATAAGCTACAGAAGTAAAGATAGTGATTAAAGCATGCTAATCTGATTAGAATCACAATATGTGTGGTTCCAGGCTACTTCATGATATGACTTGCCTGGCCAGCAGAGGCTCAGGGAGTTGCAGGAAACTCTTTGGAAGATGAAAGTACTTGCACATGCCACCCAAACCTGGAGCTGCTGTTGGATTGCTAAATCACTTGGGGGAGTGGGTGGATTATGCCTGAAAAACACTGGGAAAAGCTCGGGCTTTGTTGAATTGATAAAAGCCTTCTTTCTGGGAGGAAGCCTATAAAATCCATGACCACCTGCAGTGAAGGGAGCTAAATCTAACTTCAGAGCTCTCACAAGCTGAGCAAGATTTTAACCCAGCCTCTCAAAGCTTCAAACTTATGAAAAGTCTGTAGAGTCAAAAGATTGTGAGTTGTCCATACTTTCTTTATTCAGATCCACACAATGAAAGCAGTGTCCACTTGAGATATTTAGACAAAGACTATCCAAGTATGCTGTGTATTGAGAGAAATGTTATATTCAGTGCTGTACAAATCACATCATCAAATGATCACTTAAATCCTCTCCAATGTTCAATTCCTTGGTCTAACTTCATATCAAACTAATTTTAGTTTATGAATGTAGATAGATGAAAACTGCCCATTTCCCTTCCAGCAATTCCCAGT
This sequence comes from Vulpes lagopus, assembly GCF_018345385.1. Classification (NCBI taxonomy): domain Eukaryota; kingdom Metazoa; phylum Chordata; class Mammalia; order Carnivora; family Canidae; genus Vulpes; species Vulpes lagopus. The sequence goes on from NC_054827.1 coordinate 15,670,732, forward strand.
TCTCTCTGCCCCATTTTCTGGTTTGTAAAGCTTCCAATTATCTCAAAGTTTGGATGCTAAAACAGGTCATGAGTCTCCATTATTTCCTATGTGCGTATGCAGAGCATTGTTTATGAGGTTTTCATAATATTTAGGTAGTCATAAACTGACAGAAACCATAACAAGACTTCACTTTTCAAACAAAATGTAACAAAAGTTTTTAGAAAATATTCAATTATAAATTAAATAAAATGGCATAGTTTATACTGGCTTAGGCTTTTAATACTTGGTATCAACTATTTTAAGTTTTTATTCCTTCAGTATGAGCTTATTATAAGAAAAGGTTTTTTGGTGTTGCAAATGCTAGACATAAAAAAATTCATATTAAGTGGCTAGTATTATGACAAAAGGTTATGGACATTTCAAATCAAGTCATTTTTTTTAAAAAATAGACATTTTTATTGTCAATTTGATGGCATAGATTTCAGCCACAATTGCGTCACCCTGCCTATTGAAATGATTTAGTTCAAAATAAACCAGCATTTTTCACTATAGATTTTTCATTAAAAATATCTACTAAGAGAAAAGAATTTTCTTTTGTGCTTGTGGCTACAATACAAAAATGATAGAATGAACAACTGCTGAAATATATTTAGATTAAATTTATTAATTCCTTATGTGTATCTCATTCATTAAATTATAATTCACAATATATAGTTCATGGCTATCATGAAAAATGATGTGAAGTTCAATTTCAGTTGCACTGCTATCTATGTGGTAACAGAAATATTTTTTTTTCTCAGCCAATGAATATTTGTTGAGAACCCCGGAAGATGCATTATTCTGTCCTGTATGTTGGAATCTTTTTCGAAGAATATATATGATGTGGTAAATAGATAGGATACTTGTCTTAGATTTTTAATAGAGGCATACTAATAATGGGTGTTCAATAGAGACATTTAGAGATATGAATAATGACCTTCTTTCTGGAAGGAAGCCTATAAAGAAGTTCAGTCTGTTCTCCCTTCCCTTCTTCTCAGTCTGAAAGCCCTGAGGTAGGGCTGAGCAAAACGGGCACCTATAAGTGGCAAAGGCAGTGACACAGGATAGGATGTGTTGCTTGAGCAGGTTGCGGATGGTGTTTGCACTGACTGGGCTGACATGTTGAAGCTCCATTGAGAGGTGTTGGGATGAGCAGGTGGGATGCTTATGGAAGCCCTCACATGGAGTGAGAACCCCAATGGGTGCTCCCCCATGGGTGCTGGAGTCAGGGTGGGTGAAAAGGCCTCCTTGCAAGGAGGCAGAAGCTTAGGTGGCCCATGCATGGGTGTAGAAGACTGATTGGAGGAGAGGGAGAAAGTCACATGTTGGAGGATGGGGAATTGGAGCTTTAGTGGGTACAAAGGGCATGTTTATAGACTAGCAAGGCGTATAGAACCCAAGAGGGAGGAGGAGGCAGCCTACGGGCAGTCACTGGGGGTGTGACCCACGTAGGTCACAAAAGCTGAGAATAAGGTGAGGAGAGCATCCTGGTGGGAGACAAAGGTGATGGCAGCAGCATCTGTGGTACAGACTGGAGCCCTGCAGAAGGCACCTGTGCAGGGGTGTGGTGGCTATGGGTGGTAAGAGAGCATGGAATTGGTCATAGAGGTGGTTTTGCAGGGAACTGGTCACTCTCTGGGGGACTGAGTGAATAGCAAAGTATAATGAAGATAAAAAGAAACTGGAATAAACCCATGGAGTTAGCTTGGAATTACAGTATTGGTTTGAACTCATGGTTTTCAATATTTAGGTGTAGATTGATATATATAAATGTAAATAAATATTGATAAGGATGTATGCGTGTATACATGTATATGTATAGTATGTGCATGCATATACACGTGCATACTTACTAGTTATGTCCAGAGAGAGATCCTGAGAGCAATGACAATCTAGTGTCATCCAGATGCTGGTACCTAAAATCTATGCTCCAGGAAAAGAACCAGGATTCCTTGGAGAAATGGCTGATTCTAGGGACAGATCAGGTTAATTACAAAATAAATGTGAGGTATTTCATTACAGTAGAAGGTAAGGAAGTACTCAAAGAATGAGGAGGACATTTCAAAAAGATATAGACAGTCAGATGGCCAAACAAGAGACAATTTTAGTATCAAAACGAATAATAATAGTAAACCTTTTCTTTACAATAGACTACCAACTGCTTAATGTATAAGGAGGAGGAAAATCATTTGGCTCCCATCGTAATAATAATTCAGGCAAGAAACATCAGTGGATGCAATTAAGTGGTAGAAAATTTGATGAAGATGGAGGAAGAATCACTGGTTGCATCTTGTGGGAACCCAGATTCCTGGTGCCAGGCAGAAGATGAGGGAGTGCAAGGAAGAGAAGTGCTGTGAGCACACAATCTGAGCGAAGTTACACATCAGGAAGAGACAAGATCCTATTTTTTGTTGAGAGCTTTCTTGATTTCCTTCCGCTCTTCCCTTCCCTCCCTCCCTTCATCTCTCCTTTCTTACTGCATCTAGCAACTATTTATTAAGCATTTCCCACAGTCAAGGCGCTGGGTGAAATGCTATGGGGGGTAGAGGCAAAAAAAAAGATAGTTTCTGCCCTCAAATTGCTTACAGTCTAGTAGAAGAGGAGAGACATAGATACAAAAAGCAACAACGAACAACAACAACAAAACCCCCCAAACTCTGCTTCAACTGCACTAGTTCTGCCACTGTGATGTTCAGAAATGAATCAGCCTCTTGATCAACAATCTGTCTCCCGCACATTCCTTCCCCTTATTTGATTCTTTTATAGACTGGGTGACATGTGGCATTGATAGCTGTACACTTTATCAGGGAAAAAAAAATAAGCCTTAGTCAAGTGAGCAGTACTCTAGAGACTTTATCTGGCTCATGCCTCTAGGAATAAAATGGAATTTATCTCTTTGATTTTTAAACACAGAGAACCTCTGCTTTCCCTTTCCTACCACAGGGAAAGCTGTGATTTAACAATTTATGTATGAAATGGTTAATTTCATTACGGCAAAATTGTAAAATACAATGTGAATTGGGTCCCTCTTAATATAAGCCATCTTTTTAAGCTGGTAAAAGGATAACATGTACTAATGCATATAGTATTGTTATTAACACAGTATTATGACATTATATCATAATGTCAGGGAATTTATATATATGCCACTGAATCAAATCAACAAGGGAGTTAATCTGCAAAATCCATATTATTTTCTTTATCGGTGATTTTGGAAAAAGCATGGAAAATAATATTGCTTGAACGAAATATGTTTTTAAAATGAATTTCCAAATAAAATTTCCCCTAATGTTCATCCTTGTTCATTAAGCCTACATAAAAGGGACTAAAGCTGCCATTAAGTGGTGGTTGAATGGCTCTCTGTTTGAAGTGTACACTACTATTCCAACCCATAATGTGTCTATTGTTTTGGAAAATGCTAATTGATAAATTGATTGTGATATTCATGTTCCGGCACTCCAGTTGAACAGTGCACAATGCCCCATGTGATGATGGAAAAGAGCTTGTTGTTTGATGCACAGTGATAGCCCATCCACATCTATCTCAATTGTGAAGGGTTATTTCAGTGCCTTGATTGTTTTTCTAAATGCGAATGGCTTAGACCAGAGAAGGGTCATGCAAGATATTAAATTACGCTTGTTCCTTTCATTAGTGGAGTTGCTCAGATTAATAGATGCTGAGCAAGGAAGCTGCATTTGACATATTTGTAATGGATTCTGAGGGTGGCTGAGAAAGCCAGCATGGAATGGCAGGGCATGGGGCCGTGGTTCTGGTCCTGCTCTGGCTCTCTCCGACTCTGTGATGTTGGCAAGGTACTCTGGGATCTCCTCTAAGAAGTAAGGATTTGGACAAAATAATCCCTCAGTCCCTTCCAGTGCTTTTAATATGAAATATCACTATGTCAAATTTCTTGCTTGTTATGGTACTTAAGTTAATATGGGAAAAACTGACAAATAACTTCCAACCAGTCTTTCATCAAATAGACACCAAGTCCCTTTTATGTGCTAAGAACTCTGTTTATTCCAAAAGTATAAAGATTAATAAAACATAGCGTGTGTCATCGGGAGTTTATAATTTAGCCTAATACTGGCAGACTAATAATAAATTTAGTGCAGTGATGTTACAGTAAGTACCACAATATAACTAAATGTAATGCGAGAACCTAGATTTGACACGGAAACAGAAAAAAAAAAATATTGCTATTATGAACATTGTTGGAAAAATTGTGCTGAATTAATGTTAAATTTCCTGAGTGTGATAATTGTATTTTGGTTATTTAAGAGAGTATCTTTATTTTTTGGAGACATGCTTAAATATTCGGGGTCATGATATCTGCGACTTAGTCTCAAACGATTTAATAGAATATATATTTATACACACGTACACACACTCACACACACATACATAAGTATGAGAGAGGCTGAAAGCAAACACAGCAAAATATTTCCAATTCGTGAAACTAGCAAATGGATATTCTCTTATGATTCTTGAATCTCTTCAGAAGGTAATAGCTAGAAAAAGTAACGTGTGCTACAGTGTAACAGGAATACAGGATAATTACATGCAGGGAAATTCTAATAGCTAGTCCAATGTAGCAGGTTATTAAATCATCTCATTTTTGTAAGTCTGAGGCCCCTAGGATGAAACATGTTGGTGACAAGGTGCCAATGATTCTGAAGCGCTGGTCAACAGCTCCGCAGAACCAGGTATGATGTGGCCCGGGGCAGGTCCAGTACATTGGCTTCTTCTAGCTCATAGGAGAGAAGACGGAAGATTATTCTGAGGCACAAGAATGGTTAAGTAACTTGCCCAAGGTCATCCAGTAGGTAATGGAGCCGAGGAGCCACAAACTGGCTTTTGCCAAGCAGTCTCCTTGCTTTACCACCATATGGTGCCTCGGCTGTTCCATGTTAGACTGTTTTTAGTTTTATTTTCTCTATCTACTTTCTCAAGTTTAGTTTGGAACAAAAATGTTCAAAGAAGCCCAAATTGCATAATCATCAGTGACTTGGTCAAATCGAAACTTTGCTGGTCTGATTACTTCAGAGTCCTGATGATTGTGACTTGGCCTGTCATAAGGATTATAGAAGGTTATAAGTGATTTATCTGGTCATTGATTTTGAGGACTTTCAGAGCAATTGGATCTAGTATGTGCAGCAAGCTGGATCTCTAAATATATTTTTAAGGCATATAAAATACGTCTATCTTAAAGAAACTGACAACCATCCAATTCCCCATTAGTAGAGTGGAGATTAAAATATATGAAGAGTGAGATTGAGTAGACCTTCTCTGAGCCTTTATCCAAGCTACTCTTATGGGACCAGTGTCTCAAGAAAGATTCTAGGTCAGCTTGAAGTAGGACATGACTTTATCTTGAGTTTAGGGAACTGTAAGTATTTTGGAAGATGTTCAGGAATAAAGTCCTGAAAATTTTCTTTTCAGGTTCATAAAAAGAGAAGGCACAGTCAGTTAGTTAGGACAAAGAGATTTTGGGGGAGAACACTGTGAATGCTAAGGGACCTTTAGAAAAATTCTCGGCAAGAGTGTTTTGCTATTAGGAGAGGAGGCAGTACAGAAGGAGAGAGGTTAGACTGTAAATTTAAAGGAATGGTAATCTTTGGAGTCTGCAATTTGGAGCAAACTAGTCTTGCATTTTATTCCTCTGGTGTTTGTTTGTTTGTTTTTCACTCTGAAGCTTCAACCTTCAAAGCAGAACCTGACAGGTTGTGCTCTGTTAATCTAGCCTTCTGGGAAACTGTCTTCAGTTGAATAATAGCAGCAAATCTGTGAGTTCACTCCTGTTCTGGATGCTCATTCATCTCAACCAAGTGGCAGCGGAGGCCTTAAATGAGCCATACAGGAGTGCAACTCGCAAATAACTTCAACTGGGAGTTTTGAATAATGTTACTTTTAGGTTTTGAAAAAAGTTTTATTATGTTCATCGTGAAGCCTAATGGAAGGTCTTCTGCGTCTTGAGAGGAGGAATTATAATGTGCAAATTTCTCAGAATCTAAATTATTTCAGTAGTAATCCAAAGACATTCCTTGTCAGAAGCAATATTATTTTACACATGCTAGACAAGAGGAACTATTGCACATCATCCCAGCCAGAAATCTGGAAAAGTGACTAGTGAATACCATGAAGAGTTATGCAATAAATTCTTGATGTGTAATATGCTTCTGTTTTTTTGTATCTGATATAATTTCTAAGAGTATTTCTGTCAATTTGTTTGAGATAACAATTTGTGTACATTAGAGACATTTCGATTTTTTTGTCTATGTTTGATACCTCTTCTTTGTTTTAGTTTTTAATTTTTTTCAGTCTCATTGAGATATAATTAATATACAGCACTGTAAAAGGTTAAGGTATGCAGCATTATGACTTGACTTACATAGGTCATGAAATGATTACCACAATAAGTTAACATCCATCATCTCATATGAATTTTTTTAAAAAGGTTTTTTTTTTCCGTACAATGAAAACTTTTAGGATTTATTCCCTTAGAGACTGTCAAATATGCCATACAGCTATGTTAACTAGAGTCACCTTGTTGTACATTTCCAGGATTTATCTATAGCTTGGAGTTTGTATTCCTTGACCACCCTCCTCCATTTCCCCCCATTCCCTGCCTCTGGTAACCATAAATCTGATCTTCTAAGTGTTTTTCTTTTCTTTTTTTTCCAGATTTCACATATAAGGGAGATGATGAAGTATTTCTCTTTCTCTGTCTTATTTTGTTTAGCATAATGCCCTCAAGCTCCATCTACGTTGTTACAATGGCAAAGATTTCCTTCTTTTTTATGGTTGAATATATAATATGCACACGTACACACACACACACACACACACGCACACACACACACACCTCTGTTTCCATGTCTTGACTGTTGCAAATAATGATACAATGAAATATTTTCCTTTTGATATTCTCCTGTGACAAATATAGGCCGTAATGTGAACTAACCCTTGGTGATATTTAATTGATCAATTAATTAATCATTTATTATACAAGGCTTGCTTTACTTTCTAATTACTTCATGTGTACAAATACTTACTTCTCCTCTGTTGTGAGACATGCTGCTGGGGCCTCAACACAGTGGAAGGGAATAAAGGACGTAGATGGGATCAGGCTAATGGAATTCTTGTGGAGAGCTGGTCTCTGCCTAGGGAGGCTGGTGCTTTATATAACAGCGCCTGGGGAACAGTGGTGAACCCTAGTGACCATCTGGGTAGGTTTCCATCACAGGGGTCTAATCAATTGAAGAGGACATGGAAGTAGGAAGTCACTAGATTGGAGGAGGGGAGGGTGTAAGGATGCAGTTAGGGGGATGCTATCAGCTTAATTTCAGGGAGTTCTAGCTTTAAGGAAGGTCCTAGCCAGCAATTTAAGGGTGGAGGGAGTATATCGAGCCACTGAGGCTGGAGGGTTGTTGATAAAGTCTTAATGCATTTGAAGCTTAGCCAAAAGGGTTAAATTTCAGAGCAGAAATCTATGCCCAGTGAAGGAAATAGTAGGTTCTCTCAGGAAGGCAGAAGGTCTTTAAGCCAAACTGAGACTGCGACCAGGCCTTCCTGTATAAGACAAACATGACATCTGTTTTCATAGATCTGGTCCAGCCTAAGGAATGTCTCTGACTTCTCCTTCTCTCTTGGCCCGCATCACCAATCTACAAAGACATTTGTGCCCCTGAGCCTGGATCTCCTCAGGTCAGTGCTCTTTGGCAGGTACTATGACTGGATCAAGACTGGCCTGGGAATTAAAAACTATTTGTCATTCTGGATCATGTATTTACAAATACGTGTAGCAGGCTGTGAAATTGGATGCTTCCACCTAGAGACCCAGGTACAATAAATACCAAGAACCAAAATAAAATTTGCCATAGACTACCAAGATGAAAATTACTAATTCAAATTTGAACTTTTTATTTGGGAACTGGTTACACGATTTCAGGTCTCTTTCTAGGGGCCCTTCACCAAAATCAAAAATAGGGGTTAAGTGAGATTGGGAAAGGATCTTGTGGGGACAATTTCTATGTAGAAATGGCATGGGTGATACAGTGTTTTGGGCATCTGACTCTTGGTTTTGGCTGGCGTCTCATGGTTGTGAGATCAAGCCCCCATGGGGCACTCAGAGGGGAATCTGAGTTTCTCTCTTCCCTACTCTCTGCCCCTCCTCACTGTGCATGCACATGCTCTGTTTCTAAAATTAAAATAAATAAATAAATAAAATCTTAAAAAAAGAAAGAAAGAAAGAAAGAAATGGTATTAAGGGCCACAGTTGCCCTGAAGGGGTATATATAGCCCCTTTGCCTAAGGCTGTTAAGGGCTGTTGTCATGGATGACCTGGCAAGTTTCCAGTTAAAGGACAACAGGGCACAGGTACCATGGTTCTGCTTGAGAAAGCTGAAGTGGCTCATGTGGAAGGAAGAATGCTGTAGTTGAGAAGAAAATGCATTCCTCAGGAACACACATCAATAGGATGTGACTGCTGAGTCAGCGGGCATCATACTGACAATATTTTCTTTTCTTTTTTTTAAATCATGCATGAGTGCTGGGAGAGGCGCAGAGGGAGAGAATCCCAATCAGGCTTCATGCCCAGTGCAGAGCCCAAGGTGGGGCTCAATCCCGTGACCCTGAGATCATGACCTGAGCTGAAATCAAGAGTCCAAGGGTCAGATGCTTAACTGACTGAGCCACCCAGATGCCCCAATCCTGATGACATTTTAAAATGAATCTTGCCCAAGGGGTTTTTCTTCCAGGGTAAGAGGACCCAGGCGGTAACCAGCTGAAAGGTATCCCCACCTGGGATAGAAATGAAGTGGGGCCAAAAGCCACAGGCTCAAGGAGAGAACTGCCATGTCACAGAAGTGGCAATTGATGGGGCCTGTTAAGGAACCTTCAAAGGACTGATATAAACACCTACACAAGATAGTCTGCTTTAAAACACCTGTAAGGGGGATCCCTGGGTGGCTCAGTGGTTTCGCGCCTGCCTTTGGCCCAGGGCGCGATCCTGGAGTCCCGGGATCGAGTCCCGCGTTGGGGTCCTGGCATGGAGCCTGCTTCTCCCTCTGCCTGTGTCTCTGCCTCTCTCTCTCTCTCTCTATGTCTATCATAAATAAATAAAAATAAATATTAAAAAAAAACACCTGTAAGGCCTAGAAAGCATGACACCCTTCTGTGACAGTGATGGCCATGTAAGAAGCACAGATATTTCTGGTGCTTTTATATCCAACCTCCTTCAGCCTTAGGTGGTGGAAGCAGGAAGGAAACTTCTTCCCCACTGCCAGCTACAGGCTTCAGCTAAAGGCAGAACGGAGATTTAACTTGAAATCAAGTTAGAGCTTGTTAATATGATCTGGGCAAGGAAGTTTTACATTGCCTGCAATCATGTTTGGTAAAGTTACCATAGGCCTTTCTATGATCTAGGAGTGGCCCAAAGCATTCTAGAAATGTCTTCACTGTCACTCAAGGGCAAGGAGACGGATGGGTGGCAAGTACTGAACGGGTATAATGGGGTGGAGGGAAACAGAAATAAAATTGCATATATAGTTCATTCATCTATTTATCCATTCATCCACTGTGTATTTATTAAACACCTTCTACGTGCCAGGTGCTATATTCAATCCTGAATATAGAGGCAAGTGAAAACAATATTTAAAAAAACTTCTGCTTCATGGAGTTAGATAGGGAGTTTATGTTTAATGTCGTGGAGACATATACACACAAGTACACATAGATGGACAGGTCTACGAATGAGCTGCTCGGATGTTCTACTTATTTTCCACCTTATTTTCTCTTTAAAGCTTTGATGAAACCCAAAGCTTGTACCGCTAAAGCCAAGTCTTGTGATTTTGGTCCTCTCTGTTGACTTGCTTATATGCAAAATTGTTCTTGAATGTTCTGTGCTACTCTTCATTCATATTGCCCTGCTCCTGTATCGTGGCTGCTAAATTAATCACCTCTCCTTAGCCTCCTAGGTTTAACCTTGAAGTACTGCTTTTTGTCAACCATGTGTGTAACTTAATTTCGTTTTTGGATATTTTGTTGCAACACTACAAGTTCCTGCTTAAAATTGTTTCTGTGACATAAAAATGGGCCATCTTCCTGCTCTTCGGTACATAAGACCATTGGGAAGAAATTTTGACTCTGGTGACAATTTTTGCGTGAGTTTCCAGGCAGGGATGAATTTGTAGGATTTGTATTAAATGCACTTTAGTCAGGATGTGGCTGGCAGTTGGCTCTGACCACTCGTCTCTCTCCCCCTGGCTCCTGAATGCACCCGGAGACACAGCCTGCCTCACAGGTCCTACTAACGCAGGACTAGAAAAAAAAGATTGCTTTGACTTATGATGGGAAGAGAAAAATGTTCATGCTGAATGCTCTACTATGGTGTAAAATCTCTTAAATGTAGTGTGTGGCTGTCTTTCTGAAAAATTTGCTCCATAATTCTTTTATCTTCACTTCTGTGCAGTGGAGCAAATGTAAAACTAATGAGGTCCAAATTTTAAAGTTGAAACATTTTGATCATTTAGCAGAAGGGAAATGATGGCATCTTTTATTAAAACATTAAAATAATTATTAATTGGTACTTAACAGAAGGAATTTATAAAACATAACGTCTCCTGATAGGTATTTACTTCCTTAAAAACTTTCGGGGGGTGCCCAGCTGGCTCAGTTGGTAGAGCATGAACTCTTTATCTCCGGATTGTGAGTTTGAGCCCCATGCTGGGCATGGAGCCTACTTAAAAAAATAATAAAATAAAAGATAAATAAAATAAAACTTTCTGAAAATATCGTGTCAATTTACTTCTTATGACATTGTAGCTGTTGCCTAGTTTCAGGTCCATAAGCTTCTTTAAATGCCATATGGATGTTCCTTAATCTGTCATTTAAAAATTTTTTTTAAGTTTTAGTTCTCATGTGTAAAGAGCACTTCGAGGTTTTTGTTAGTGTAATTTAGCCATCATGAACAAGCAATTTGGCTGAATAGTACCTGCTATATACTGGACCACTTCTACTTGTGAATATTGATAAGTAGCCTTTTACCATCGGTGTGAGTTCATTCAACAAAAACATTATTGCTTTCTTGCTATGTGGACACAGTACTAGTTTCTGTGTCAGCTAAACAACAGGACCCACCTTGGAGAAGCTTATCATGCAATGTGCTGTGAGGAAAGAGATACGTAAATATGCAATTTATGCTTTTATAATACAGAGGATGTAAATTTATAATTGTAATAAAATGTGTTAAAAGCTGAGGGAAAAAGATGTACAGGCTGCTCCCTATTTCTTTCTCATTTCTAATCTCTGCCTGACTCCTCTTAATGACAGAGCGAGCACTTTGACATGAGACAATAGGCTATAAGGAAAGGTTACACATAAAATTGATCAAAAAGATTGCAAATGCTGAGGTTGTATGTGTGAACTGTGAAGTGGGGATGTTAATCCTGAAGAAGTATGTGTTAATAAACAACATATATTGAGTATACTGATTAAAACTGTCTGATTAATCCAACAGTAAATGCTCTAGAGGCATTAAATTGAGCTTTTAGAGAATTATTATCTACTTGAGTCTTTTTAATTCATCAAATGCTCCTAATATATTATTTACCACTCACTAGTTTTTGAAGTCATGAGAGTAATGTAATTTGGACACTTTAAAAATACATAACTAGAGATAAAATAGTAAAATAATGAATCTCTTTCCAACCATTCATCTTACCTTTCTAACTTACTCCATAGTTAACGGTTATTCACAAGTAAATCTCTGGAGACACTGTAATAGTACCGTGCCTAGTTTCAAAGTGTGTATTCATATAAAATTCCCTTTGCTTACCACTTAGAGCTAGAATTCTGAGTCATACACTTCGAGTACGTATTTCAGGAAGAGAGTATGCCAGCGTGCCATGATAGAAGATACATAGGGAAGGGGGTCCACACACTCAAAGCTGAAGCATTCAGGGAAATAGAACCCTATTTGTCATGGGACCAGAAGATTTAGGAACATAAAACATCTGCAGAGTACAGCTTTAACCAAACAGTAACATTTTATAAAATATAATAATACACGTTATCAGTTTCACAAGTAAAATTAAGAAGTCTTTGGATGGGATAAGCCCACAGCTATTGAGATTGATACCACCTACAGACTTCTGAAGGTCAAGATGATTCTCAAAACTGAAATTTGTAGTTGTGTGTATGGCTATGCGCGTTTCAATATAAATGATAATAAATTAGATGTGGCTACTCTTCTACCTATTGTCATATCTTTGTCCTGTTCACATTCCATTTTCCACTTCCTTCTACCAAACACTCTCCCTCCCCCAGGGAAATGAGATAGAATCTGGAAAGAGATAGAATCTGAAAGAGAAGTGTGATGTGCTCAGGGGCTCAGGGGGGTCATGAACAGAGAAGGAAGTGAAATGTGGGAGTGGTTACAGGAAAGAATAAGAGCCCAGGATAAACTCCAGCAAGGTGGAGTCTATTTAGATGTTATCTTTCAAGGTGGTTCTTGAGTTTTAATTTTTAGGAACTTTTGTGGAATTTGTTGGATCTGACCATAATTTGGTCCTCTGAGGCAAAAGTGCAAATGCTTTGAAAGAGATTCTAGGTACAGATTTCTTGAGGTGAATTTTTTTTCTTATCTGGAGATTTCTAAAATCACTAGCTGGTTGACCATCTGTGGATCGCTCAGTCATTATTGTCACTTCCCCAAGGATGGAGGGAAAGATGAGGCCACCTGATGCCCTGTCATTTGTACCTTCTTGCATCTTCTTTCTCTGAGATATTTCCTAATTTAGTTTATTAAATCTAAAGCTGAACAAACACTATTGAGAAGTTCCTAAATAGTTTTTAGGCAAAGTGTATCATAATAGGTCAATAATACTCTTCTGAATTGACCTTAAAATGCCTTCTCTTAGCTTGCCATTGTCAATAATTCTTTATTCTAACAATATTTAGGTGAAGGGTCATAAGAAGGAAATGTAGAATTAGTTGTAGAGATAAAGGCTATTACTGAAGATCTTAATGTGTTGGGAAGTGGGTGTCCTGGGCAAATTCTATAGGAAGAATTCTGACAGATGGGATCAGATATCTCACAGATAAGAAACTATCTCTAGAAATATGCCAGCTTTATGTGGAAAAAGTGGCTAATTTTTTTGTGAAGATAGCAGTCCTGTCCTTAATTTCAGTGCATTTAGACAGAGAATCATATATATATATATATACATATATATATATATATATATATATATATATATATAGAGAGAGAGAGAGAGAGAGAGAGAGAGAGAGAGAGAAACTTATCATCTGAACAGTGTTCTAATAGTAAGAGTGTAGACACATCTTTGGAGCCTATAAACATGATGCTTTTTAGAGAAAGTGTTCATCTTCCATGTTATTTGTTATTCTTTTGAAAAGTACTTTATAGGCTTTCTGCAAGTGCAGGATATTGGACAGAAATCTAAATTATATTCTAGTGTGATGGGAATATACCTGCCTTTAATACACCACAATCACCTCACACAAGGTAATTCTTATTGCCTCACTTGTAGTTCTGGGAGTAAATTTTGAAGTTTCCCAAATCGGCTATGATGGTTAATACATGAGCAGTCACTACCCACTCCCTTGGTTAGGTTACATGCTTAATTAATCGCGTTTCATTTCCTTTCCAGCTTTCATACAAGTTTCTTTTACTCTACTTTGCATGATTTTTGGAAGAGAGCATCCTCTGAGGACTCCACCTCTTCCATCTTTGGAGAAGTTCCCAGGAGAGGCAAATTAGCACATCGTAGCATCAAAGCAAGGAAGCGGGGCTCTGGGTATGGAAGGTGAATGCGGACAAGGAGTTCAAGAGCACAACTTTTGAAGTATGTTTCTGCCCCCGACTTGTGGCCTATGGGACTTCACTTCATCTTTCTTTGCTTCATTTCACCTGTCAGTTAAAAAGGGCATAATATTTATGTCCATGGTGCCTTGCAAGTCATTCACTTTTTTGATTTTTATAATGAACTCTTTGTTCATATTGAAGCAAGCCCGTGTTATTAACAAATGATACAGTCACAATGAAAAACTCCTTTCCTATGCAGAAAGCCCAAGGGACAGCTCCGGTTCCTATTACTCAGCTGCACACCTTTGCAAATGGATGAGCCTGTACCACCGCCTAAAGGTCAGAATGCAAAGGATTCGCTGATTCAGCAGAAAGGATCAAGCCCTGGAGTTTCAATCTACCTATCTAAAACACCTCATCTCTTCTCGGTAGGAATAAGACCTGAGAATGCTTAGGGCAGAACAGAATCTTATTTTTACTGAGACCCAAAAGTTTTACCCCTAATGTCAGTCTTCTAGGACTGTATCATCCAGTAGCTACACCAGAGAAATAAGAGTCCAGATGTAAACTCACTGGCTGTTGAATGTTCTTAGAACCATGGTCTTCCCCACTGCGTGTGACTCAAGGAAACGATCTTTCCCTGTAGTAGTTTATTCATTTAGAATGAAGCAATACTCATAAACTCCTGACTAATTAGACTTATGAAGTCTGAATTTTGAAACTATCTTCCCATTTTGTTCTTTCTCTAATCTCTCCTCTGGTGCCGTCACTCCAATGGAGAATACTAAAACTGAAGTTCTTAAACCTGAAGTAGCCCTTTCTAATTATTATTTTAGAGGAAACATTTTGGGGGGGAGGGCAAAACTATCATAAAGACTAAAATTAGATTTGGGGACCATTTATTTCCCTTAAAATTGTAAATTCTCTGCCGTTATTACTAGCATACTTCTTTTAGTAATTATGAGTATCACTGCTGCCATTGCTGTTTAATTTTATGATTAAAGTTTGTGTACTACTTCCCATGTAGCTTTAAGCACTAAACTAAGAATTGCACCTGCTGTGCTAAGAATTTCACTCGCCAACCATAGCAGGTAGACACTGTTATTGCCCTCATTTTACAGATGAGTTGTAGAGAGGTTAAAAAGCATTTACAATGTCCTTGGGACCCCTGGGTGACCCAGTCAGTTGAGTGTCCGACTCTATATTTTGGCTCAGGTCAGGATCTCAGGGTTGTGAGATCCAGTCCCATGCTGGGCTCTGCACTAGACATGGAGCTTGCTTACAATTCTCTCCCTCTCCCTCTGTTCCTACCACCACTCACCGTGCCCCTACCATCTCGAAAAAAAAGAAAAAAAAATCTAAGGTCCCATCACTGGTAAGAGGTAGAAAGAGCACTAAGACTCAGGTTTGTCTACCTTCAAAACTATCTGTGCCCTCTCTTGATGACCATGCAATACTCTGCTCAATAGCATGATGCAGTATTTGTTAAATATTTTTCATGGGAATGTTTGCCGATTTAGGATTTTTTAAAAATGATTTATTCATTTCAGAGAGAGAGAGAGAGGGTGTGCACGTGCACACATGACTGGGAGGGTTACAATCATTTCGTAAAACGGATTTTCAGTGTAATAACAACAGCCAATATAGTCTGTAAATTTTATTGCCCTAAAGAATAAAAGAAACCACTCCTCTTCTATGTGGGCATGAGAGCTGCTTGCTTTGGGTAGTTCTCCTCTTGTGCCTGATCCCCCAAAACTGGGGCCTCTGTTTCAAATCTGCACAAGATTCCCTAGTCTTCCGCTGGGGTGTGAAGAAGGGCGAGGACAGAGGGACAGAGGCAGTCATCCATTATGTGAGAAAAGGGATTGAAATGAGGGACACAACCTCCCAAACATGTTTCTTATCAAGTATGAATACCCAAATATTAGATGTTCTTTTGTGTGTTTCTCAAAAGTGTGAGTTCTTACTGATTTTCTTTAAAATGAATTTTTATTTTCATTTAAGTAGTACATGCATACAATAAAAACTTAGATAGTAAAAAACTAAATGGCGTACAACAGGACATGTCTGTCTTCTCTCCTCCCCATCTCTCCTCACTTCCTAGTTTCCCTGTTCCAGAATGACATTCAATTCCTTTAGCTTATCCCACTGGTGGTAAACCTCCATATCTCTAAAAATAAGATACTTGGCTTTTTAACCACTGATATTATTTTCATCCCAATAAGAAGCATGATATGAATTATTTCATAATTTTGGCTAAGTCAACAGAATTTTGGTCACTGATGAACTAATTAGTGTCCTAGGAAATTAACACATACTTCTGTAGTTTTTTTCTAATATGCAGTTTCTTCTCCATTTTCTCTGTTTTCTGTCTCTGAAATGTCTGGTTTTTTTTTCAGATTAAATTTCTAATATCTTGAATTATTTCTCAATTTCTTTTTACCATTTTACCTTTTTATTATAGCTTCTTAGAACTATCCTTCTTTATTGTCTGAGCTTTTCTACTTATTAAATTGTATATCAATTTTCAAATACTACTTCTTGATCTCTGTAACTATTTGAGAGCATCAGATTCTGTAATTTAGTGGAACAACTGTCTTCTCTAATCTCTGTGAGGTTACTGATTGTGGGATTTATTTCCCCTTTGTGTGTGTATTTGCGGCTATATGTATGTATACTTGTTTCTTCTGCATTTGTATATTTTGAATTCCATATTTTCTTTCATTGTCTTGGGTTTGGGCCATAAATCTATTTTTTAAGAGCAAGGCTTTAGAAAACTTTTGAGAAGCTCTGTTTATGAGGAGAGGACTTGTCAGTTGTTGGCATCACTATTCCATGGTTGGGTTCAATTTAGCTTTTCCCTAGGTATGTCCAAATGTCTATCTAGAGAATTTTCAGGGAGGAATCTTCTGAGAAGTCTTTATCTCCTGCTGCAGGTGAGGCAGGCTGAGCAGGGCAGGTAGGAAGGATAAACTTGGCTGCAAGCATTCTGAAGTAGGTCAAGAGAAGAGTTGAGAATCCTATAGTTCTCCATTTGTGTTTCACTTATTCCCCTATTTTATTTTGTTCGCCTCAGTTCTCTATTGTGTTTTGTGTTCCCCAAGTCCAGAGATTCTATTTAAATTATCCACAAAAAAGTATCTAGCCTCCTGAGGGGTGAGCGTGGATGGTTTTCTCGAAAAGCATAAATTAGGATATTGATCCCATAAAATTAGAAAAATTGAATAATCCATTAACCATGAGCTAAATGTTTATATTTTTAAAAACAATTTATATTTAATTATACAAATATTATGTAAATCTATTTTCTTTTGACCAAGTTCAAACAATACAATCTTTTCCCACTAGAATCAAATTCAACCTCTTCCTCTCTTCTTCATAAAATTTTTTTTCATAAAATATTATTAATTTAATATGTATGCTTCAGTGATTTATAGAATCTATGTAAAAAACTGTGATTCTTAATATTTTTGATGTAACTTATGTTCATGTTTCTTTACTATGGTGCTTCTCCAAGTGTAGTGCCCTGATCAAAAGTATCAGCATTATATGTACTCTTGTTAAAAATGCACATTCTGGCCTCTACTCCAGATTGACCACTGAATCAGAAGCTCTGGCAATGGGGATCAGCAATATGAAGTACTCTGAAATTCAAGAACCACTGACCTTGAGAATTCATGGTGAAGATTGTGAAGAAAGATTATGAAAACGGGTCCAGAGGCCCAGTGTTAGACAGTATTCAGAGATGATGGCAACATGGTGTTTGCTGTCTCTTGGAATACTTTTTTTGAATACTTTCATTATAGATCAATAAATAATGATAAATGTGGAATTCAGATTTGAAAAAACTTAATCCTGGTCTTACTGCCAGATTTAGGGAAGAGGAAATACTTAGACTCCCCCAGCCCTTCCCCTCTCTTAAAAACTCTAGGGAAGCAGCAGGATGTGTAGAGATGGCATCAATCATGCTGGCACCCTTTTGCAATGCTCAGTACGTACTGGACAGATGCAAACACTTTCTATCACCATCTCTTACCATGTCGAGGATAAGATTGTATTTCTGGATGTTTTGGTTTTAATTATACATCAGAATGGTCTTCCGCTTACATACTGGTAAAAACTTCAGGCTCAGAATTTGGGGAATCAGATGCTTGTAGAGACTGTGCTGTTTCTTAAGAAGGCATGCACCGCTGGGAAAATTATTTTTGCTCTCTAGTCCTTAATTTTTCCCATGAGCAAAATAGAAATTGGACCGTATGACACTCTGTCATCCTAAGATCCTGAACATTGGTGATAAAATGCAGAAGGAATTTTAAAATAAGAAGGTGCTTTCAGGAAATTGGTTCCTCTCCCCCCGCCACCCTAGCACCACCCCCTCCCCATCAGAAAAACCCAGCCTGAACATTCGTTGTTCCATCTCACTTAGGACAACCTCAAGACTCATGACTTATCCTATCTTTCTTCCTTCTTCCACCACCTGTAGAAGGCCAGGCCACATCTCTTGGGTGGCATTCATCTGCACAGAGCCTCCCAGAGAATGCGTGCCACAGCAACAGTGGCAGAGTGGTCCTGGCCATGGAGGAGAGGCTGGATTACCAGAGGCTCTGCTGTGGCTCCTAATTAATGAGCAGTGAAGCAGCAGGGACACACTGGCCTGGCCAGAAGAATGTTCTTTCACTTCTAGCCAGTTCTCAGCATTCTCCACAGGATGGGCCACACTGGCTAGGACTATGAGGATAGATAACACAGCCTCAAGCACACTCCTGTCTTGTAATAGGGAAATTCCAGAGTTGTAGGGGGAAACGTGTGGTGGTGGTGCTGCTCATCAGGCTATAGGCAGCTTGGCGCTCAGAATCTGATTGAGAAAAATGGAATTATTTTATAGTTCAGTGGGTTCCAAATTGTTATTCTACTCAAATCTTTATTGCATGGCCCTTGTTAATTTAATAAGCAATCTGTATCCCTGGTACAGAAAACAAATAGGTTTTATAAGAGAAGGTCTAAAATCTGAAGTGGCAATAACATAACTGAGAACATAGTTTTATTTATTTTACTCAGTGGCAGATTGTATTTTCTGTAATTTCTGTGCAAACAAACCAATATGGTCTTCTTCTGAAGGGCATAATTGGAACGACAAAAGTGAAGTCTCCATTGACCACGGAAACAGATTGGGGACCACAGTAATTTGACCTTATGAAGAGTTACTATTGGAATACATAAGCACAAACATGAAGACACTTCCAGAATACTACTCAACACGCTTTGCCCCAAAATATTGCTTCTGCTTTGGAAAAATTACTTTCCTAAAATAGCACTTAATTAAAAAACATCTGTCCTATTAAACAACTGTATGCACATTGAACAATAACGACGTTAGTAAGAGTAAATCTCCTAAAGAAGAACTCTCTGGCATCAATTCTTTGCAAAGGTCTCTGGGAGCCATGCCAGGAAAATACAATAAAATTTACTAGCCTGAAAGTTGTGTCTGTCCTTTCCCTTTCTGTGTATCCTTCGTCTGTACCATTCTTTTAAAACAAATTCTTATGATTTTACTAGAAATTTGAGAGCCTTGCTTTATAAGACAACACCGCCTTATATTTTCAGTGTTACGGTTTTGTCCCAATGGCATATTACCGTCTCTTTGCAAAACCATCATCTCTCTTTGAAGTTGATTCCACACATCCTCAATGATCTATATTTTCCAGATACTGATGCAAAGCCTTCATCACTACACTTTGCGGGGCTCTCATCCCCGCCTTGCTGCACTTTGCATGGGCTCTTCCTCTCTGAATCATAAGTCACGAGGAGGCAGGGCCATTTCCAAAATCAATTCCTGGCAGAAGAGAAAGAGCCTCCATGCATCAGGAAACCATTTCAAAGGTTAACAGTTTATCCAAGGGCATTAATTAAACTTCTTTCATAAATAAAGGCTCAGTGCTGTCAAAGGTGCAGTGCATGGGGAGACAATTCCAAGGCTATAGCTTCCTTCGCAAAAAAGAAATGAAGCTCTTCTCAGACAAAGCCTATTAAGCACATTCACTTCCAGATTGTTAGATGTAACAAATGAGGGGGAGAGACAGACAGCAGAAGAGCCCTTAATTCAAGGAACAAAGGACACCTTCTATATTCTCTGGCATTGTGGTCCTGTCTCTGAAACATTCCAAGAGCTCCAAAGATGGGGATAATTAAGCAAATGATTAATACCAAACCAAGGATGACTTTTAGGTTCATTTGATATTAATTTCCTTCAGGGAGAGTATCTTGTTTATCCCTTTTAGCATTTGATCCCCAGAAATAAGATTAAAAATTACGTGGCCCTGGTTAAACCATTGAAAAGAATTGGAGAATTTTTGTTGCTAGGCTTTGACTGATGAGATTCTTGCCAGTTTGTAAGAGAAGAAAAATGAAAAAAAAATATAGAATAAACTATCATAGTCACTTTTGCTGGTGAATGTTTATATTTAGATCCGTTTCAGCATGGGACAAACTAACATCAAGGGCAAGGATATAAACAGCCTGACTTTTGTTGTCACATGGGTACAAAGCCATATCAAGATGAAGTGCAGGCATTAGAAAACTGTAAGTGAATATTGGGTAAACAGAGACCCAGAGCAGCTTCTCTAGTCACCAGGCTATATACAGAGCCACATATGTCTTAGATGTAAGTGAGTGACATGTCATAGATTCAGCAGAACGTGGATAATGCAGAAAGAAAAATCAGCCTAAACGTATTTAACAAAAATCCAAAAGATTGTTTAATATGAGTTGTATTTTTTGTATAGAATTTGCTCAACTTGGTTTTAAGTGGAGATGTTATAGCTGCTAAATCTTCCAAAGGGAACTGATGCAAAAGATAAAGTATAATCAATCTCCAAGCTTCAGCTTCAGACTTTTATTTTTGGTCAGGAGAACTCTTTCTGGGCATCCTTTTCCCAAGGCTAGACATTTTCCCTTTCTCTCTGGACCTGTCCTCTTTCTGCCTCAGTGGCTCATATCCTTTTGAAGACACACACAGTTAAGGGCAAATAAAGAAACAAAGTGGGTTATTTTTAAGGTGGATACTGCCAAGGATGACGAGGCCTGGATACTGGCTGAGTGCATCAAGGCCAGGGAGAAGCACGGAACAGTCTGAACATGCCAGGTATAAGAGCCAAAGCTCCAGAGGCACAGTGAGGGCCCAAGGTACAGATGGATCAGGAAGAGATGGGAACTAGCTTCTGGGACTCAGAGATTTGCTTTGTTTCATTCTGAGAGTATGTTTTCTGATTGAGACAGGATTGGCTTAAGGAACAAGATTTAGGATAAAGATTCAGCTACTCTTTTTTTAAAAAAAAGATTTTATTTATTTATTCATGAGAGACACAGAAAGAGAGAGGTAGAGACATAGTGGAGGGAGAAGCAGGCTCCATGCAGGGAGCCTGACGTGGGACTCGATCCCTGGACTCCAAGATCATGTCCTGAGCCAGAGCTGCTTAACCTCCGAGCCACCCAGGTGTCCCAAGATTCAGCTACTCTTAATCACATGATGCCCAAATCCTCTCCTCAGTGTAAACAGAGGTTAGTATTATGGGTAGGGAACTATACTACAATAGTGGGGAGCATCTCTTTCAAAATTAATGAAAAATCAAAACCTAGGGAGAAAGTATGAGTGAGGGCCTTGCAGGGCCCTGGAGTTCACAATCCAGAAGAGAGACTAGAATTGTGGAATATGGTATGGAGACACAAAAGTCAGTTAAACGATCCAAGAATCCAGAATTGGAATACATGAAAATAAAAATCCCACAAAATGGATGAAACTCTGAAAATTTTCATCAAAAGAAGACATAAATACATAATATTATGAATGAAAAGTGGCCCACACTACAAACAGAAATTAAAAAGATAATAAGAACACTACCAATAATTACTTTCCTCCGATTTTGAAATCTACAATGAAACAAACAGGAAAAATATAAGGGAAAATGTAAGGTGTATATAATTCAAGACATAATTTCAAGAGAGTTAAAAGCTCAAATAATCCTGTATTAGAGAAATTAGTTTTCAAATCTTCAAATAAAGGAGTTACATAAAAATAATTGTTCACGTAAAACAGCAGAAATGGGTTTTCACAGGTAAATTTTACTGAATGTTCAAAATGCAGAGTATCTTTTTCTTTTTAATTTAACAAACTCTAGTGGTTAGAAAAGAGGGAATATCTAACTTATTCCACAAGAGAAGCATAACCTTTATATCAAAAGCCAAATAAGGTGTAGAAAAGGGTACTACAGGTCAATTTTACTCATTAAAATAGATGTAAAAATCCTAAAAATTCTATATACTAAAAAAGCCTTGAAAATCAAATCCAATACCTCTTTAAAAAGAGAATATCACATTTACCCTAAATATATAAAAAGGAATTATCTTTAAAAAATGTCATTCACATTTATAAACATTTAGATGGTGAGTATAATTAACATTGAACATTAATAGAGGCTCAGAGAAATCTTGCTATGGAAGAGCCTATTTAAACTTGTGCAACTCAGATTTTTCCAAAATTTACTTTAACATTGAATTATTATTAAACTTATTATGAAGAATTACTTAAATAAATACATGCTATCAAACATTTAAAGAAACAAACCCAATAAACAGAATGCTTGAGTCTCTTAAAATAGATTGTACATATATAATTTATCTTTTAGAAAAATGTGTTGTAATCTATTAAAAGTGGTCCTGGGATAGGAGGCATGAGATGGGAACTGTCGTCCTTGTGTTTGCTGCTAACGAGATAAGTGACCTTTAAACTTATTTGCATCAGAGTTTTCTAAAATAAAAATCAAAGAGGCTGGATTATATAATCTTTTTTAAAAAATATTTTATTTATTTATTCATTCATTCATGAGACAGAGAGAGAGAGGGAGAGAGAAAGAGAGAGAGAGAGAGGCAGAGACACAGGCAGAGGGAGGAGCAGGCTCCATGCAGGGAGCCCGATGTTGTGGGACTTGATCCCGGGACTCCAGGATCACGCCCGGGGCCAAAGGCAGGTGCTCAACCACTGAGCCACCCAGGCATCCTGGATTATATAATCCTTAGAATTGTTTCACTTTTTCATTTCCTAAACGAGAAATATGTAAATTTTGTACTCTTACAATTTGTGTATCCTTTTGTGTACTTTCATGAAACTTGCTAAATAAAAGGTTTTCTGCCATTTTGATAAATTGTGTGGAATCAGTTATCTAACAAAATAATCGTTCCAACAATGTAAGGCTCTAACAACCATGATCTAGAGCCCAAGAGCAACTGTAAGGTGCACCATTCGAAGTACATGGCACATTGGCATCTTTATTCTCTTATGCCTACCTTGAAATAAGCGTACTCACTTTAGGTTCATTTGGATACTGCTTTTTTTTGATGGATACATAATTTGATATTCATGGTGATTTCATGATAAAAAATAACACACCATTAAACTTTTTCATTTAAAAATATCACAGACTTCTGTGTACAATATATAGCTCCCTCTGATCTCTGACTCTCATCTGAATCGTGCGCTCCAATCTCTCCCTGAATGACACTCTATTCCACAGAATCAAAATGTCTTTCAGCTAGAAGAGTTCCTGACCAATAGTAGATACTAAATAAATGATTTTAAAGACTGAAATTAGTGATGATTACAATATTATATTCTATACTGACTCCTCATACCTGCTCCTGAAGACTTTTTTCTTCTTCTTTTTTTTTTTTTAATTTTGGTGTTCCTAGTCCTTAAACAGATCTATGCCCATAGCAGATGGATTAATAAAGTAATTAATAAAGTTGTTAAAGTGAATGACAAAGGCTTGTCAATCTCATGCGATAGATATTGATTAAACCTACACTATATATTACCATATGATACATGTATGCATTTTAAGTAAAGTTATCGATGTATGTATCATAAAAAGAATAAAAATAATTAAGAACTTAGGCAAAGGGGAACTACATATAAGAAAACAAAAAGATGGCTTTTAAAGTGGTTCCCAAAGACCTTACCTTTTGGTATTCATTCTTTGTACAATTCCCTACCCTAGAGTATAAGCTAGAGCTAGTGACTTCCATGAAATGAATAGAATACACCAACAGTGATGGAACATCACTTTCAAGATCGGGTTACAAAAAGACATTGACGTATATCCTATTTCCTCTCTCTTGCTTTCTCACTTGCTTGCCTAAACTGCCATGCTGTGAGCTGCCCTATGGAAAGGCCCCTATGGCAAGGAACTAAGCAAGGCCTCTAACAGTCCAGTCAGAAACTGAGGAACTAATGGCTGAGTAATATACCATTGTATACATAAACCACATCTTCTTTATCCATTCATCTTTCGATGGACACCGAAGCTCCTTCCACAGTTTGGCTATTGTGGACATTGCTGCTAGAAACATCGGGGTGCAGGTGTCCCGGCGTTTCATTGCATCTGTATCTTTGGGGTAAATCCCCAGCAGTGCAATTGCTGGGTTGTAGGGCAGATCTATTTTTAACCCTTTGAGGAACCTCCACACAGTTTTCCAGAGTGCCATTTGCTTAGAGGTGGATGGAACTGGAGGGTATTATGCTGAGTGAAATAAGTCAATCGGAGAAGGACAAACATTATATGGTCTCATTCATTTGGGGAATATAAATAATAGTGAAAGAGAATATAGGGGAAAGGAGAAGAAATGGGTAGGAAATATCAGAAAGGGAGACAGAACATGAGAGACTCCTAACTCTGGGAAACGAACTAGAGGTTGTGGAAGGGGAGGATGGTGGGGGAATGGGGGTGACTGGGTGGCGGGCACTTAGGGCGGCACTTGACGGGATGAGCACTGGGTGTTATTCTGTATGTTGGCAAATTGAACACCAATAAAAAATAAATTTATTATTAAAAAAGAAAGAAAGAAACTGAGGAACTCAGCTCAGGCTACTGTGAAGTATTAAATCCTGACAGCAATCATGTGAGTGAGCTTGGAAGATCTTCCTTTTGACAAGCCTTCAGGATGAGAAAATAGTCTGGGCCAAAATTTGATCACAAACTAATGAGACCCTGATGTGGAGGTGCCCAGCTAAGCTGTACCCACAGAAACTATGAGATAATAAATGTTTGTTAGTTTTAAGCCCTAATGTTGGGATCCCTGGGTGGCGCAGCGGTTTGGCGCCTGCCTTTGGCCCAGGGCGCGATCCTGAAGACTTGGGATTAAATCCCACGTCGAGCTCCCGGTGCATGGAGCCTGCTTCTCCCTCTGCCTGTGTCTCTGCCTCTCTCTCTCTCTCTCTGTGACTATCATAAATAAATAGAAATTTTTAAAAAAAGCCCTAATGTTTTGGGTAACTTGTTATGTAGCATTAGCTAACGAATACAGCCAAGAATTAAATCACACATCAAAACGTATATATTTGTATTAGTTGCTTGATATACAATTGCTAGAAGCTAGCCAAAATCTTTTCTCTAAGTTAATGGAGAGCTAAAGCAAGGAGAGAAGGAGAGAAGTAGTTTACATGAAACGTAGTGTTCAGATGATAAATACAATGTAATTGTTTGAGAGAATCATTGGTTTTTCTTCATTTTGGAGCTAGAAGAACTATTTCCCATTAGTTCTCTTAAGGTGATCCCTGGTAATGGACTAGCTGATGTCTTCACCATCATCACTACAATGAATAAATGATGATCCACAGGCTCACTCTCAGTGTCTAACATCTCTCAATATATGTCAATGGCAGAGTACTGAAGCTTTATTTATGAGTCCTTTTACAGGAGGCTACAAAAAGAGTGCAGACACACATTATTTTGATGGTTAGGTTTGATCTTAGAATAGAATTAGAAATTCCAGACCTATGGATGAATAGATAAATGGATAAATTCTAGCTCTATTCTTTTTTTTTTTTTTTTTAAGATTTTATCTATTTACTCAAGAGAGACACACAGAGAGAGGCAGAGACATAGGCATAGGGAAAAGCAGGCTCCCTGCAGGAAGCTCAATGTGGGACTCGATCCTAGGACCCCGGGATCATGCCCTGAGACAAAAGGCAGACCCTCAACCACTGAGCCACCCAGGTGTCCCCTAGCTCTATTCTTAAAAAGAATTGGAGAGAATAAACTTTAAGGTTGTAATCAAAGGCAAGAACCAAAAGTAAAGATAATTTGTGTTGCAATTTTTTAAAAGGTCCACATATTAAAAGTAAATCAATAGGGCAGAGGGTAGGATCAAGGTTCCTCTACAAAAAGTAAGTATAATATTTGATGCTTTTGTTGTATACAACATAGACAAGGTACCATGTTAGGAAGTAATTCTTGAAAATAGGGAAAAGAAAAAGCAGTCCATCCTTCTAGCTCTTGTAGTCAATGTCAACAACTAGTTATGGCATGTAATCTTATCTGTGAAATATAATAGGCTTTCCAGGCCCAAGAGTTTTAGTTGTCATGAGTTTCTCTCCTTGCAACTGCTCACTTTATCCTGAAGTGGGAAATAACTGTGTTCAGAAATGGGTAGTATCTGTTTGCCTTCACTCACCAGTAGCACATATGCTACTGGTCCTTGGAGGGATAATTTTTACTTTCTTCAAAACCAGATAACCTTAAAACAGAAACCATTATTCTTTTTTTTAAAATTAAAGATTCTATTATTTATTTACTCATTAGAGACACACACACAGAGAGAGGCAGAGACACAGGCAGAGGGAGAAGCAGGCTCCATGCAGAGAGCCCCATGCTGGACTCAATCCCGTGTCTCCAGGATCACGCCTAGGGCCAAAGGCAGCGCTAAACCTCTGAGCCACCTGGGCTGCCCAGAAACCATTATTCTATGTGTTATTAATGACGAGATAGTAATTTTTCAATTAAAAGATTTTTATTAAACCTGCTCTCTTTTCCTCATGTCCCTATAATTTTCTGTAGATATTATTTTTTCTGTCATACATATCTCCTTGATATATTTAATTTCCTGGAGTACTTCAAAAACAGACTTTCTGCTTATGTAGCCTATTAGAAGAGCAAATCTCATTTTATGCTCTGCCTTTTCCTCAATATGACCAAAGGGAACATGAAATCGTGGGGATTTCTGGAGGGAGATTTGTCAGTCTTTTCTGATTTACTCCAACTGTGTGATATAAATCGAATTTGGGGCCCTCTCTTCAAGAACAAGTTATTTATTATCAGATAAGTTCATGTTAGTGGATCAGATGTGGATAAGGTGTTTCTATTATAACCTTGTTAGGTGTGTTAGAGTGCTCTGAGTTCTAGAATAATGGTTTGCTATCTTGAGCAAACTTGACTTCCATTTCTCACTACCTCATTTGAACATCCTTGGACTGCTGGATAGCAAATGTCTTTTCACATAAACCTGAACAGTCTGAGGACAGCTGAACTACTTACTGCAGGCATTTTAATAGACACAGCAGATTAGTGCATGACTGCCTCAACCATTGTAAACATTATTGATTGAAAATACAGTCTACGAGAACCAATTAATAATGTTATGGCTGCTTGCTGAAGTCATGTGACTTACTCCCTGGTAATTGTGGTGCTCTGGTGTTCAAGGAATAATCAAAACTTAGAAGAAGAATAAAAAGATAACGAAAACCATTTTAAAATATGAATGTGACATAGGTGAATATGAGTCACTCATTATCCAAATTTCTTAGTTGACTTGTTCAGTATTTAGATAATGACCCCACTCAGATATGGAAATGGTGAAATCAACTGATATCACCTCAAATGTATTGAAGAACATTCACATATGTGGAATAAAGGATTACTCAAAATAATTAACATTCAGCTGCAATTATAGAATGAACATATTGCCTCCTGTATCTCAGCACTGTTATGTTTTATTTTCTTTCGGACTTATTTATTTAGTGACTAACCTGGGATATTTAGTAATTTACAGTGAGTCTCCTCGTCATTAGTGTGAATTAACAAAATGGTTCTGTTGTCCTTGGTAATTAGTTTGAGTAGGAAATGAGGAAAAGACAACACATTTTGAAGGTTGCTCAATACTACCTTTATCTTCTTTAATGTCCATGAGCTAAATATGGAATTTTAATTTCCTTCCTAATTATCGAGGAGTCTTGCTAAATGGGCATATCCCCCAGGCACACTTGCTTATTTTCACAATCTGTATTTTCACTTCACTCTTTTGAAATGTGTTATTTATGAACTTGCACAAACACTTCTAGAGGAAAGAAGGAAAACTAACCAATGTTAAATAGCAACTGAGGGGTCACCTGAGTGGCTCAGTCTGTTGAGCATCCAACTCTTGATTTCAGCTCAGGTCATGATCTCAGAGCTCCACATCAGGGTCCATATTCAGTGGGGAGTCTGCCTGAAGATTCTCTCTTCCTCTTGCTATGTTCCTCCCACTCCTACTTTCTCTCTCTCTCAAATAAATAAATAAAATCTTTAAAAGAATGTAGCAACTGAGGGTGTTAAGCCTTCTTCAATGACATCATCTCCTGGGGTCTTGCAAGGCTTGTTAATGTTGTTACTTCCCCAGCACCCCAGATAGGGAAACTGAGATTCACACTTAGGTCTAATTCTGAAGCCACGATCATTGTGATAAAGCAGCACATTCTTTTACTCATCCTGAATTGGCTTAAATTTGGTCATCTCACCAGCATCTATTCTCAGTTACCCCTGTCATGTGATGCTTCATAGTTTTTGTACCTTTAGCTGGTCATGGAATACAAAATATTCAAGTTCATATACTTTTCTCTCCTCTAGATGTTGTAGATTCCATGGAAACTAGTTCTGCGGTAACCAAAATTCTTCTGATATTAACATCAATGGGCATTTCAGCCCAAGTAGAATATATAAAATTTGAGTTAAAACTGTCCCTATGGGGTTATCTACAATCCCAATGATTCTAACAAGCTAGGTAAAGGGTTGTCATTTGGTTAAATCCTGCATTGTCAACATAATAATAACACGGACAGTAATAATGGTAGCTATGCTTTATTGATTGTGACATATATTCTAGGCTTTTATCCACACAAAAACATTGCTAGTAGGTTATAATTGTCTGAGTTTTTCAAATGAGGAAAATGTGGTACAGCATGGTTAAGAAATTCACCCCGTGTCTCCTAGCTACTAAGTGCCAGTGTTAAAATAATATTTTCAACTTGCCCATCATCAATTAACATTTTATATTTTCCTGATATTAGTTATATATGCTATTCTCTCCTAATATTGCCCTTTGGTATTGCATTTATTGTGTTAAGATATTTTTGGTCTATTTTACCAAGAATTATAATGGTGAGGGCTAAAATGATTTTGAAATCAGTAGTAATTCTTTATACAAAGATAATTGTGAAAAAAAAAAGATAATTGTGAAAATCCACAATCCTTCATCTTACAAAGAAATTAAGATAAAAAATGTATCAGTCTTGCTATTTATACAAAGGGAAAACAGACCCTTATGCTTTATAATCTATTTTCCCCATATGGTTCTTGCTGCATGCCTTGAGAAGGTAATCTCCAGATTCTCAGATGAGTATTATTCAAAAATTTGGGTAGTTCAGACTAGTAGGTTGTGACCATACACATGAATAACTGGCTATGAGGAGAGTGATATGCACTTACATTATAACAAATGAAAATGCCATCTTCTTTGTGGTTTGATTATTGACCTCACTATGATCAATGGTCACGTATGGGGATCTAGCTGAAACTTTAGAAGGGAGACTGATTATGAACAAGTATGAACAATAACAAGTCTGTAAATAGCCAAAGCTTACAGCCTGCCATTTACTATTCAAAAATCTTGAAAAGAGAAAATTATTAAAAGATTTATTTAATATGGTTAAAAATAATGTTTAGGTACAGAAGACCACTCTTATCCAGTGGTCTTCCAAAACTTCAACTGCACAGTGCCAATTTATACATACATTTATAATTTTATTCATCCATGCCACAAAAACAGAAAATAAAAATTTTGAAGTAAAATATATTCTTTCTGTGCTCTTAGTGTACTGTCTTATGACCTCTCTTCCCCTGTATTTTAACATTCCAATATGAGCCTAATTCAAATTTTTGCCTTCACAAATGAGCTCATACAGCTTATATATAAAGCTTAAATATAAAAGATATAATTTGTTGTTTTTAGTTCTGATCTTACTATGTTAGGTAAACTGTGAGTTTCCCCTAAGGAAGTAACAAACAGGAGAGAAGCCTCTTGTTTTACAAATTCCCCAAACTGTGATATAAACTTGATTGGAGTAAAATTGTTCCTATTAATACTATCTATCACCCATCTAACCTCTGTTGAATGTGTTAGGTGCTCAAAGAGATGATCCAGTCAGAAGATGGATAAAAGGAAAGTATCAGAGTGTCATGCCTGCCTGTTCATATTCGTCATTTCCAAACCATATCTCTTTACCTTCTGCTGTGAGCATGAAAGATGAGGCAGGGTGGTGGTGGGGCCGGGTGGGGAGTGTAAGAAGCAGGGAGACTCTGAAAACAGAGAGGCAAAGAACACAGAAAGAAGAGAGGAGAGAGGAATGAAAACAGATCAGGACATTTGTGAGGATACTCGAGGACATTATTTACTCTTGAGTAGAGGAAAGTGGAAGCCAATTAGGCCACCGAAGACCCAGAAGGCCCCTTCACTTTAGCAACCTTCTGTCCCAGCTGAGTGGGGAAAACAGTTGCATAAATTGCCCAGAGGGCTATTGAAATCTATCTCCTGGAGGATTCTGGAATATGTCTCTATTTGAAGAGCCTCGTGACTGTGACAATGACAAATATCCATTGCAGGACATTGAGAGATGGTGCTAAACTGTGGAAATACAGGGCTTTGTGATTCACATACTGTAGAATATATGCGTATTGATTTTTCTTTTCTTCAAAGAAAATGTCCCTTTGATACATTATGGCTGCAAAATTGGAAAGCACAGCTTTTGTTTTAAATTGATTTGATTTGATTTTCTGAAAAGAAGAAATGATCTATAGATTCCATCGAGGTGGATAGTTATCACACCAAGTGTGACATTCCTATAAGTTATCTGGGCTTTAAGACTATTGGCATCTCTGGCACATGAGTGATATATACATACCAAGGAGGATTTACTATGTTCTCCGCTCCTCCCCCAAATTTCAGAGGGACAAAAATTATCAAGAGCTAAGAAATGATAAACTTCACTATATTTTTAAGTTTCATATTCTCATATTCATTAAGAGAGAGTAAAACTCACAAAAATAGTCCACATGTTGCTGCTATTCATACCTTTATCATCATCATCATCACGTAGTTATTTTGTGAGGCAAAATAAATCTATCTGTATTTATAACTGTATTTGTATCAAATCTGTTTTTCTTAGTCCTTTCTTTCATGGTTGAAAAGAAATCAACAAAAGTTATTTTTTAAATGTATTTTAATATAGTATAAATATATTTGACAAATACCACTTTTATATATGTGATTTATGGCAGATGAAAACCATCGCTTGCTTGCTGTTTTCAAAGGTCTGCTCCCTTGATGCTAATTGAAATCTAAATGAGAAAATAAAACCAAAAGCTCTAGAATAGTTATCTTAGGACAAGGATTTGCAGCCTTTTAAATCATTATCTGCATGATGAATTGCACAGGAAGGAGTCACAGCAATTGAATTCAAAGTAAGAGATTTCTGCAATAGTCACATTTTATAATTCCCTATCAACACTTAATTCCTAGTGTGAAAAAAACTGTTGGCTCTTGATTAGCTAACTTGAATATGTTCTGTGGTCTATATGAAGTAAATTCTTCCAGGAGTTTATAATCCAGAAAGTATGCTTAGTATTTTGAAACCTCTTTGGAGTCATGTGGGGTTATTTCATCCAGGATTACCTTTGTAAAAGGAGAATGTTACCAAGTTAACTGTTCTGTGAGCTAACTCAGTGAAGTGACAAGAAACTTGTAATGAGTAGTTGTGTTTTAATCCTAGGTCATCTTATTTTTAAGATTTTATTTATTTGAGAGAGAGAGAAAACAAGTGGGGGGAGAGACAGGGGCAGAGGGAGAAGCAGACTCCCTGCTGAGCAGGGAGTCCAATATGGGGCTCAATCCCAGGACCCTGAGATCATGACCTGAGCAAAAGGCAGATGCTTAACTGACTGAGTCACCCAGGTGCCCCAATGCCAGGTCTTCTTAAATGATTTTTTAAAGATTTTATTTTATTTTATTTTATTTTATTTTATTTTATTTTATTTTATTTTATTTTAGAGAGAGAAAAGGAGAGAGAGAGAGAGTGAGTAGGAGAAGAGGGAGAGGGAGAGAATCTCCAGTAGACTCCCTTCCCTGCTGAGCATGGAGACTGACACAGGGCTCAACCTCATGACCCAGAGATCATAACCTGAGCTGAAACCAAGAGTCAGATGCTTAACCAACTGAGCCACCCAGGTGCCCCCTTAAATAATTTTTATAACAACCTTAGAAAAAGAATTTAATATCCTTTTCCCAATTCATGAAACAGAGCAGGATTATAACTTAATTTACAGTACAAGAATTTTGGGAGACTCAAAAATGTTGATAATATTTACAATGAAAATGTTGATAATCAGGACAAAAATAAAAACTGCCTCATGTCCTATACCTTTTAAAAAGTTAGAAGTTGTTGAAAATTATGTAAGAAACTAATTCTTTAGTTTTTCCCCCTTTGCTTGTATTACATGGGGATTTGTGGTAATGAAAGAATCATAAACTTCTAGAACTGGAAAAACCTTAGAAATAATCTATTTTATAGCTGAAGAACTTAAGATCAAAAAAAGTGAAATGGCATACCGAAACCCATACACACAGTTGAAATGTACTCTAAATAAGATTGTTAGCTTCCTGCTGAAGTTATCCTTCTTAGCATTCAGGTAAGATTGAAAATCATAATCACGCTACACCTTCTCTCAGCAAACCCCACTTCAATCTTATGATTTGAAGTCTGGCAGGGCAGAAGCTTCCATGTTCTTATGTGACAATGGCTTCCTGGCAGTAGTTGTTTGGTCTGGGGATATTGATGATGATGATGAAGAAGAAGAAGAGGATGATGATGATGATGAAGATGGTGACAAAAACACCTGTCACTTATTCAGGGGTTACCATAAGCCCTTATGATGCATAAATTGGTTTAATCCTCACAACACTTTGGGATAGCTACCATATTGTTTACATTTTCCAAATGGAGACACAGAAATAGAGAAGGTAAATACTTTACCAAAAGTCATACACCTGTGAAGGGTCAGAGCTATAACTCAGTGTGGCTCCAGGGTCTGTATACTACAGATGAGGGCACTAAGTTAAGGCATTCCCAGTGTGAACTCCTTAGAAGATGAGCAGTATTAAAAAGAAAGATACATAAAATTGTATTCTGAAGTGCATAGCACTTTATTATTTTTACTCTTGCTTTCTGTCATTTAACTGGTATTCACGACTACCTCCTGTGTCAGGGTCTAGGTTCTGTGGGCTGAGAAGCAGTGAACAACAAAAAAACCATGGGCCCCATCCCAACAGAACTTATGTTCTCATGGAGAGAAGCAGAAAACAAAGAAACAAATCAGGAAGTACATATGTGATAGTTGTAAGTGCTCTGAAGGAAAGTGTGGTACGCAGTGCCAGAGACCTGGCTCCTTTGGTGGAGATATGGAGGCTGGAGTTTGGAAGGTGAGATGATGAAGCCACATGAAGATTTAGGGCAGGCGAGTTCTTAGCCCAAGAAAGAGTTATGGCAAAGGCACAGTGGCAGGAATGCACTTGTATCCGTTGAAGAATAGAAAGCAGGCCTACATGACCGTGGATAAATAAGTCTGCAGGGGTAGGGGGTCAGTATGGCGAAG
This sequence comes from Vulpes lagopus, assembly GCF_018345385.1. Taxonomy (NCBI): domain Eukaryota; kingdom Metazoa; phylum Chordata; class Mammalia; order Carnivora; family Canidae; genus Vulpes; species Vulpes lagopus. The sequence goes on from NC_054827.1 coordinate 15,704,368, forward strand.
TAGGCTGGGCCAACAAATTTGGGTTTTATTGGAAAGCACTGGAGGGCTTGAAGTAGGGAGCAACATGATTTGCTGTATGTCTTTTTGTTCTAAAACAGAGACAGGCAGATATTTTCTATAAGGACCAGCCAGTAGATATTTCAGGCTTTGTGGACTGTCTCCTGTGGACGCTACCTTGATGGCTCCGTTCTGCAGCTTTGGTGTGGAAGCCACCATAGGCGATACCTCATGCACGAATATGGCCACATTCCTGTAAAACCTGATGTACAGAAGAGTTTGCTGACCTGTCTTCTAAAATATCATCTTGGCTTCCATGGAACTATGATGAAGATCTGACAATTATAAAGAATCAGAATCCCCTGTGTAGTTCAGACAGGTATTCTCTCAGGGTGGGGCCATATTCAAAGAAATGCCAATCCCCTCCAAAACACACCTGTGAAGCAATTGTAAATCTTCACAGAGGTGTCTCAAAGAAACATGCCAAGGAAGATTTCCTTTCCTAATAGACAAGCCCTCCTAAAATCCTTTTTTAACACTGTTTTCCCCAATCTTATGCACAGAGCTGGCACCTAGGTTTTATTTCCTTTCTCCAAACTCACCAAATCCAGCCCACATCAACTCTAATCTTTTCTCCCCTTAATTCTTCAGAATCAACTATTTCCTTTTAGGCCAACAGTTTTCAGTGTTCATAGACTCTACCACTTTTTAAATTATTGATAATCCTCAACCTGTCTACTTCTACTCCTTCCATATTTCAATTTAAATTGACTGTAAATCTAATTAATCCCTTGCAAACAACCCTTCCTTCTGTGTACACAGGCTTCCTGGGCTCTATCTGGCTCCATGTCCACGATGCCACCTGACAGCCTACCCACCCCTTATCCCAACACCTTTCCCCATACAGTTTGCTTGTTCACCCTTTGAAACAACAGTTTTTATGCCTTTCTCCCTCTCTGCTACCTCCAACAACCCCTTGTAGTTTAAGATTTTAGCAAATGACATTGTCACATATTTAACTGGGAAAACAGAAGTTCTCAGAAGACTACTTTCTTTTTCCACCATCAAATCCATCTAGACACTTCTATCATTAGCCACATGTCCTGCCTTCCCTTCCCTCCTATGATAGTGAATAAAGGGCTCCAACTCTCATCAAAAGCAATTCCTTCTTTGGTGTTCTGGATCCCATCCTTTTCTACTTCTTAGGATTTTACCCAGCAACTAATGCTCCTTGGTTCGGTTTGGTTTTGTATTTTGCATTTCAGTGTTATATTCTCTTCTGGATTATTATTGTCCGCTTGCTGTAATATTTCCTGGCTTAAGAAAACCCTCCTTTGGGCATACTAACTCACATCTCCCTATAGCAACTGTCTTAGTTCTCCTTGTCTTCATTCCACAATGTCTTTGCAACCCACTCCATTTGGGCTTCCATTACTACCGATCTGCTGAAACTATTATTTTTTTTTAAGATTTTTTTTCAATTTATTTATTCACGAGAGACAGAGAGAGAGAGAGAGAGAGGCAGAGACACAGGCAGAGGGAGAAGCAGGCTCCCTGCAGGGAGCCTGACGTGGGACTGATCCCAGGTCTCCAGGATCGTACCCTTGGGCTGAAGGCAGCGCTAAACCGCTGAGCCACCCGGGCTGCCTGCTGAAACTATTTTTGTCCAAGTCAGTGGTTACCTTTATGTTATTCAAGCCAATGGTCAGTTCTCTAACACTGTTAAACTTTCTCTCTCGGAAGCATGTGACATCATTTGTCACTCCCTTCTTGAAATGGCTTTCCACAACATCTCAATTTCGTGGCTTTCTTTTTCTGACTTCACTGGTACCTGTCTTTCAGTGTCCACAGTGTCTTTTCTTTCTGTGCTTGGCAACTTAATATTTGGGTGTCAGATTTTGGTGCTAGGCCCTTTACCTATCAGGATCCAAAACCTCTCCACTAGGGTATCTCAACTAATATTAAGGTTCTGATACTGTCTACATGTTCATGACTCTGATATCTACCTCTTCAGCCCAAACTCTCCAGAACCATGTGATCACCTGCCTATTTGATATTGCCAGTTAGATGTCTAACAGACAGCTCAAATTTAACATAGCCAAAAGAAAACTCTTGTTGATTTTATCACCTAATTTATTTCTCCTCCTACCTTTCCATCCACTCAGATGCTCAAGACTAAGACCTAGAAACTATCCTTGGTACTTCAATTATCTTCAGCTTCCATATCTAACCCAACACTGAATTTTGTCAACTTTGTTTCCAAAGTATATCTGGTGCTGACTCACTTTTCTTTTAACCTGCACTGTGGTCTTTATGTTCCACATCACTCTCATCACAGCACGGGATGCAAAATCTTCCTAACTGATGTTCCTGATTCCATTTTGCCTCAAGTAGTCATTAAAAAAAAAAAAAAAAAAGTAGCATGATTTTTTTAGTAATCTGAAGCAGATTACATTTTATTCCTGTTCAAAATCTTTCAATGGTTTCTACTGCCTTTAGATTCAAATGAATCAAATTGAAATCCTTCATCATAACCTACAAAGGTTCTATTCTCTACCCATCTTCATCTCTGCTGTTTTCCCTCTCACCCACTGCATTTGAGCTGACAGGTGCTGACTGTCTCACATCACTGTCTTATCTCCTTTTGGCCATGGCCCCTTCAGATCATCCAATCTAAAATAATTCATTACCAGGTAATTTTTAACATTATTACTCTATATTACTTTTCTAGGAACCTTTGATCATGTTTGAAATGATTTTATTTACACAAGTACCCAGGACCTAGTACTGTCTAGGGCAACATAGGGACTCAATAAATGTCTCTTTAATATGTGAGGTCTACTTACTCTCATTAATTCTCCAGCACTACATCTTTTATCTTTATCTTTAATCTGCACAATAAAAGCCCAAGAATTAATTGGTCAGGAAGAAACGGACTTTTTGTCTGTAGATAGAAAGGAAGGATAGTTTATGACTATGTTAATATTTTATTCCAATAATAATAAAAAGCTACATTTATTGAGTTCTCTTGTATCTTTTATTTCTTTTTATATCATCTAATTTACCCTTCTAACCATCTTGGAGAAAATATTGTGGGTTTTTTTTTTTTTTTTTTTTTACTGTTATCCCCTTCTTAAGAGAGCATCCCTTCCTTATTCTGCGATAATTCTACTGGAACCCTGTCGACAGGTAGAATTGATCTTGCTTCCCTAGACCAAAGGCTGAACCCATGACCTGAAGAATCAGAGTTCTCCTTCCCCCTGGAAACCACAATTGGCTCAGGCTGGTCACATGATGAAAGCATAATTATGTGTTCCTCTCTAGCAATTAAAGAGTAAGAAAGTTGGTAGATTTTTCTCTGATAGTTCTGGAATTATATGGGACATTAGAGCTCATAGCACAAAAAAAAAAAAAAGAAAAAAAAAAAAAGGAAAGAAAAGGAAGAAAAAAGAGCTAGCCACTTTCTAACCATGTTTATAGGCCCTGGCTGAAGGCTGGGAATGAAGCCAACCTGTGGAAAACAGCCTTGAGGATAGAAAGAGAGAGAGGAAGAGCTATTGTTTGAGCACATGGACACCACTTGGGTAAGTTAGCATTTACCATCTTTAGCACTTTTCAATAGCCCATGATAATAGGTTCCTTTTTAGCACTTAAACTAATTTGAATTGCATTTCTAAAACTTACATCCTATAAAGTCTTAACTGATTCAACTTTTTATTTTACAGTTGGAGAAAATGAAGCTCAGAAAAGTTAAGAAATGCCAGAAAGAAAGTATTTGAGCAAGCATCTTTGACTTCAGGTCCTGTGCTCTTATTCATTATACTATATTTTAATATATCAGCACACTCAGGAAATCTTCATGGATTACACACGGAAATTTCATCTTCATAAAATACTCCTTTCAAAATTTGATTTTAATGGTAAATAGAATAGGTCTAATATGGTCCAGAATTTCAATTGCTTTGATATTTGAAATTTTTTTCCCACTTTAAACGTTTTATTAAATTTTTTTCCTTTGGTGTATATCCAAGTTTCTGCACAGGAAAAAAAAACATTGCATTAGCATAATATTTTGAATTTTATATTTGTTTTTTATTCTGATTTTCTCAATATCCATTATCTAGTCATTGGAATGAAGCTCAACTAAATGTCAGAATCATAAGCAATTGAAAATTATGTGGAATTATACAGATGTCAAGAGAAGGGTTCATAAAATTTATAAATCAATACTCAGGATTGAAGTAAATGTGCAAAATCAATTACTGCGAGAGCATACTATCTTTTAGGAAAGTAAAATAGAAAAAAAAATTATCCTCCCCTATATCGGTTGCTTTCCAAATTATATAGAATGAACATGAAAGACTAATGGACCCACAGTAGAAAAAATAAAAGGTTCTTAAATTCTCATTTCATACAATTGGTAAGTGTTCCAGAATGCACAAGTAAAATCAGTAGCTAATGCAGGAATAGAAGTGAACAAAGTAGAACATTCTTTGACTTATAGGGGAGGTTGATAGAACTCAAAGGTTATGCATACTGAATCGCACCACATTAACAGCCTCATCATGTATCATTTTGCTTTTTATAGATGGTTCTACTGTCCACTCAGTTTATCACATCAGAAAATCCTGCTGTCTTAGATTCCTCTCTCTTTTCCGTTCAACTTCCCTGTTATTATCCTTTCAACTTGGCCTTCCTGTCTCATTGATTTTTTTCAGCTTTATTGAGGCATAATTGACAAATAAAATTGTGAGATATTTAAAGTGACAGTGTGATGATCTGATACCTACTGTGGAAGGTACCCCCCCCCCCCCGTGAGTTACTTAACACATCCATCATGTCACACATTTATTCTCTGCCTTTCTGTTTTTGGTGAGAACATTCGAGCTCAACTGTCTTAGCAAATTTCAATTATACAATGCAGTGGTATCAATGGTAGTCATCATGTTACATACTAGACCCTCAGACCTTATTCATCTTATAACTGAAAGTTTGTACCATTTCACCAGCCTCTACCCTTCATCCCCCAGCCCCTACTGATTCCGAAAGAGACTGGCTACTGCTTAGTTAGCATCTCTTTCTTGCTTGGTGGTAGTGTCTTGTCTTCTTACTAGGCTCTCCCTGTTATAATCCAGCCACCATAATGCTGCTTAGTGATTGTTTAAAAGCACAGAATTGACCATGCCACCTTTATGTTTATTTAATACCCTTGAAATCCCTGTTACTTGAAACATAAAGTTTATAAATACTGTCATCCAAAAAGTATTTATTTGTTATCATTTTACATGGAGGTAGGAAACAATGTGGAATAAGACATGGGTCTTCCCCTAAAGGAATGTGAGTATAGGTGTTTAACTGGGAAGCTGTGGAGTCAACCAAAAACAGATAATTTCAATATAATATGGAAGGTGTTACTTCAGAGGGAACCCAGAGTGTCATGAAGCTCAATGCAGGCTGTCTTAGTATAGCCTGGATTTTCAGGAGGGTTTCCTGGTGGGAGGATGCCTGAGTTAAGGTATAATAAGTCATCCAAGCTCAGAAGGAAGGGAAGCATAAAAGATTATCCAGGTAGATATAGGATCAGAAGAATGTAGGTATCAAAGGATGTATAATAGATTTCTCAATAACTGCAAGCAATTCAGTATCTTGAAAACAAGATATGAGGTAGGAAGTAGAGGTTCAGAAGGATGGAAAAGGAAGTAGAAATGAGGCATCATGAAGATCATGTACATGACACCATCATTCAACAACTACTGATTATTTACTGTGTGCCAGGCATTGTGCGGAGGATACAGATTAAACCTGAAGAAACAGTTAGAGTTGATAGCACTGTATTATATAGTTGAAATTTGCTGAGAATAGAACTTAAATGTTCTCCCTTCTAAAAAAATTATAAAGAGTGATAAATATGTGAAGTGACGGATAATTATTACTTAGACGGAGGGACTCCTTTCAGAACATAAATGGACATCAAACCATCCAAGTGTACACTTTAAATATTCTGTAATTGTGTCTATTATACCTTAGAAAATCTGGAAAAATATGAAAAAAAAGAGAAGAAATCTTCCTTTCAAAGAATGCAATCTAGCAGATAGCATTAGGAAATGATGTCGAATTTGTTCTACCTAGAGAACTTCTACATACAGAGCAAATAATTCCAACTCTAGATCATTGCTCTGGCTTTTCTTTGTTTGGAAACTTCCTCAGATGTTTGGGAGCCCTTGTCTAGAATTTCTTAGTACCCTCCTTTGGTTGTTGCAGAGAAGACAGGTGACACCTGGGCTGTGGGAGGGTATCTGGGAGGGGAGCAGGCCCCTCTATCTGTCTTTACAGGGTATCCTACAGCGAGGGTCAGAGAATAGACCTGAATTCTCCAACACTCTATAAGTTCTTCAAGGGATGAGGTAGGGTTCCTGCCCCTTTATCCACTACTTTCTTTGTTCTTCAACAAGTGGATGGAATACTAAGCTGATCAGAGCTCAGAGTTAGGAAACACTTGATTGGCCACATTTACTTATTAAATAAGTGTGTCTCAATGGCATCCTACTCCGAAAAGCTGGCTAGACAAGAAAGCCAGTAGATATATATACCTTTGTTCTCTTCTTTTCTTTACATATGAGCTGTGTTTGTTTTATTTTCTTGTGGCCATCTGGTGGTAAGAATCATTCTTGGGGGAAGAACAGATTTCACTTGGGTCTAGTTTAAACCACCTGCTCAGTTCAGTTTACTAAACGTCTGGATTTTGTGGTTTGGCCTAGTTAATAATTGAATGGCACTTTAACTTTGCTTTCATTTGTATCACTTAGATGTCTCATCAGAGAAGACATGGTAAGGCTTTGACATGGGATCTCTGGACAGAATCACGTCTCACTGCCCTTGAAACCACCCTGGATAACTTTAAATGCTCCCCTACCAGTGGGAAGTAGTAAAAAGATATTTGGCTATAGTTTTATATACATTGATACAATTATGTAATCAAAGAAACTAGAGGGATTCACAGTCCATTTTTCATCTGTCAAGTTGTTTTTATGTTACCTGTGACTAATTTGATCATGGTTAGCAAATTATATGGGATTCTTCTTTCCCCACTGCGATAGCCTGACAAACATAACTCATTTGAACGGAGTCCCTGTGTGAAGACCAGGTCATGTTCACAGACTATCCTCACACTTGTCATAAGAGAAACATTTACCTGAAAGCCTTTTAAGGCATTTGAAGAATGAGAATCAATGATTTGTCTTCTGGGAGAAATTAGTAAAAACTGGAGTAGCTCTTTTATTACATGTAACAAAAACTCTTGAATAGAGCTATTGTTAGATTTTAGGGATAATTATCAAGGGGAAATGCTAAGCTTCCTTCTTTAAGACTTGTAGAAGTTCTCTTGGTTAGACAGAGTTCTTGAAATAAACAGTATTACTTTGATGAAATTCTGTTTCCTTCCAATACCGTATTACTGTGCCATATTAATAATACTTTTCTGACTATATTTGATATTACACTTACCATGAAACCTTTAACTTACAAACACTTGTTTTTTTCTCAAAGATACACAGTAATGGGAATCTGTAATCTATATATTCCCTCCCTGGTACACTTAATGATGGCTCCATTACACGAAGTGCTCAATAAACCAACTGTTTCATTATGCTGATGACTCAATCAACAAAACTGCCAACTTCACAAAATGTAAAGGTTTATACATAAATGGAGAGAGGCTGCAGATTCTAGATGTTTTAGTCTCTTCATATCAATTAAGAAAAATCCACGGGGCACCTGGGTGGATCAGTGGGTTAAGTGTCTGACTCTTGATTTCAGTTTAGGTCATGATCTCAGGGTCATGAGATTGAGCCCCAAGTCGGGAAGCTAAGGGAGGAGTCTGCTTATAATTCTCTCTCTCCCTTTCCTGCTGCTCCTCCCCCCATTTGTGCTGTCTTTCTCTCTCAAAAAACCAAAAACAAAACAAAAAAGAAAAAAGAAAGATTTTCACAGCCTCATGCATTTCCTGAGTGTGTGTGTGTGTGTGTGTGTGTGTGTGTATGTGTGTGTGTGTGTTTGGGGTACAGGAGGATGAAGGTTACTACTTCCCACAAAACATTTACACTGTATTGAAAATAAAAGGTCAGTTTCTATATAAAACATACCAGTTTTACCTTTAATTGTTTTTTTGGGAAAGAACATACCTGCTTAGTTTTGCCTTTAATCTTTGAAGTACTTCTTTTCATGTAGTTAATCTCACTTATGATTGTGTGGCAGCTTTGAAAATTTGCAGGTGGTTGTTAAAAATTTTACATTTCATTTCAGTTCCAAATCTCAAATATTACATGATTTCTTGGGTTATTATTATTCTGCAACTTAGCATTTTATAACGATTTGCTGCTCTACAGTTGTATAGGTACTTAATATCACGATAAAAAGTTTTCAGTAAGTTACAGAAGAATTTGAATAGCATTGCCACAACCTTTTGCCCTCTGAACCTGTGTTGAGTTTATGAAGTCCTTTTGTATTCATAAATAAAATACTATTGTACTTATCAAAGATTCACTTGATTTTTTCCATGTTCTCCTTAGCAAAAATTGAAACACTGTTCATTGAGGGTATATAACCTTTACATACGTAATGTGATATTGCCTAGATATAAAGTTTTTAAACGTCAGGTATGATATTACAACAATCAACGACTAATAAATAAATATAAATAATTCATGTGCATGCATATACATGTTTACATTTGACAAATGTATAAAATGACGTGAAAAATATGGAAATTCTTTGTGCCAATCTGATGAGTAGGCATAGAGAAAGAAAAATGATTTAAAATAAAATTATCTTTCCTAACACAATGAAAATTCAAAACTTTACCCAAATCCAGATAAAGTATTTATAATGTTGGAAAGAAAAAAGTGGTCATTTGTTTTCTTATACTTGTTCTCTATCCAGTTCAAGATTGGAAGCAAAAATTATAAACTACTGAGGAATTGCTATGTTGGGTCATGGAATGTAACCTCAAATTATAGACTACTTTTTTTTTAAGATTTTATTTGAGAGAGAGAGAGAGAGAGAGAGAGAGCTCAAAAGCACAAGCAACAGGGAGAGGGAGAAGCAGGCTCCTCCTTGAGCAAGGAGCCTGATTCAGGGCTCAACCCCAGGACTCTGGGATCATGACCTGAGCCAAAGGCAGACCCTTAATCGAATAAGCCACACAAGTGTCCCTAGACTATGTTTATCCCGATCATCATCCCCTATTTGCCAACCAAATTACTTCCAGAAGCCAAATCATTCTTCAGTAGTAAATTAGGTATTTAGGAAGATACACACATTCTTTAAAATCCCATGGCATGTGTGGGGCTGTGCTTAACATGGCAAATATTCAACCTGAACCCTTAAAAAGTCCCTCTCTGCTCTGTTCAGCTTGTGCTTCAGACCACACATCCTGGATGTATTGACCAAACTGGAAGAGCTGTCAAAATGCCATGCCTCATGGATAGGATATAGCCAATAATGTGGTCTCTCCAGTTTTTAGCCCTGCAAAGCTGGGAGAACCTTATTATTCTTAGGATATAGTCTTGACACTGTGCTCTGTGCCAGACCTAGACATAGTAATGAGACCGTCTCCTGATGGTTTTCCAAATCATGTGATCATAAACCAGTTCTGCAGCTGGGGTATCTTAACAGAAAGGACATACTTCCTTCTAAAGAGGAAGGTCACCTGCTGGAAGGGACCTCCATGCTGCCCAGCAGTCAGTCTCCTGTGTCTTGAGCCCCTGAATGTCCCTCTGCCCCACCAGCTCCCCCACCACCCCAGCTCTGCACTCATGGCCTGCCCACCTCAGCACACCTACAGGGGACCCCTCACCACCGGAAATGCAGAAACAGCAGGTGGCATACCCCATCTCAGCCCCCTGCCATTAAATCCACAAACAGACCAAAAAAAAAAAAAATTCTGTGCTGCAGAATTATCATCAATGCACACTTTTAGATGGCTGCATGATGCCATGTAGTTGGACTAGAATAAGAAATATTTAACCCCTGGCTTCCAGATGTTTATATATTTGTTGTCATGTCAACTTCCCTAAAAGTGAAATTTTTATAATGGAGATAGGTTTTAGGTAGCACCTTCCTTTTCCCCTATTACTTCTCTAAACATCAAAGTGTCATGGATATCAGGAGAGCTGCACAAAGATTTTGACTGTGGTATCACATGATACCATATTTTAGCTTTCAAATACTGTGTTTTACATGGATTGAAAAATCACAGTCCGACTTCCCTATGGCCTCTGCTTTTCATCTGGTCTCCTCTCTGTTCTCCTGTCCCCCAACCTGGGACCTCCTTGGAGTAAATGGACTGACATTAAGGATTTTATTTTGTTCTAAAAATGCCTTTCCCCTCCTCTCTTCCTTCTCTTTTCTTTCTTTTCCCTCTCTCTCTCTCTCTCTCTCTCTCACTCCCTCGCTCCTGTTTGTTTAATATTCACAGCAGTGGGAAACAAATGCTCTCATCTGTATATAGAATTCAAATTATCAAAGGTTGTGCTTGGGAAAATAAGCTGAACTTCCAAGGGTTAAACAAAGTTCAGCTTGGGCATTTAAAGTGTGTGAAAATGAAGAGTATTAATTAATTCTATTCAGATGTCCATGTGTGGAAAACATCACGTTAGTAACCAACACAAGCCTATTTGCGGGGCTTTTGTTTGTTTTTTTCCTTGCACATCACGGTGATGGTTTCAATAGCTCTTTTGCACCAATCAGTAACAGGCCACAACAGTGAAATGAACCCTTTGTCTGACTCTGGCCCATTTGCCCTTCTCGGATCCTGTCAACATGAAGAGCAGAACACAGCCAACACTAGATCAAAACACACAGAACAGTTCCTGTAACAGAGAGAAGCATTCCAGTGCCCTGACTGATCCCTTTGACCTCTGACTTCTCTAGATCCACTCTAGCATCTTCTCATGCTAGAAAGGCAGTTCTTACTAGTTTCTTACCCTGGCACCCGCAGAGCTAAGAGAAGAGCAAGCGAATGGTGTTTTGTCTGCCTGCTGAGAACTATGGTCTTGGAATAGGGTCATAGATTACCAAGAGTCTCAATTTTACACCTTGCTTTTACCCTTCTTAAAAAAAAAAAAAAAAAAAAAAAAAGCTTTATGTGGCTTAACTGCTTGGCCCTCAGGGCAGCCAGCTTTTGTACACTGTTGAGCAAAGGTCAGGAAGGGGTGAGAGGATCATAGGCAAACCTGTAATACACGTATTCTATATGCTTCGGATCGCTAATGGGAGCTATGCAGACATATCAATTTGAATATCTACTCCTGGGGCTAGATTTAGGTTCTGGTAAGAACAGGGATCAAAAAAACTAAGACTGTTAAATGTACCTAATTGACCAAAAAAAAAAAAAAAATTAACCTTGGCTCTATGCATGCCATTAAAAGAGTAAAACAATCATTTAAGCAACAGAAAAAAGAAATGACCTAAGACAGAAAGAAATGTTTATAAAAACAACCTGCCATTAACTCTATTTTTATAGAACATGTGTCTTTTTATAGCATTGTTTCAAAACGGTTCTGATGCTGTCAAAACTGCCACATTTAAAAATAAAATAAAACTAAATAATAATAAAATAATAAAACATTAAATTTCTTAATGGCCACTTTAAAAAAAATCTAATATTTTGGTACTTCAATAAAATCCCAGTATTTTAATAGGTTCCCCCAGATTTTAGATGTGTTATTTTATGTAATTATTATGTAATCTTTCTGGGCCATTCTTGTCATGTCCATTTCATACAAAAGAAAGCTGTGGCTCAGAGAGGCCTTAGCATCTGGTCCTGGTCACGGTTAGTAAATAGTAGGCCCAGACTGAGTTCTTTTTGTATCGCTGAAGCTCTTTGGTATATTTGAAATTTTTTGATAGATTAAATTGTTCTCTTTCTCTCTTCAGTGTTAATATTGCCACGGTGACCACAAATGAAACAGATTGACTCAAAACGGGTTCTTCCAAGACTTTCTCCCTGGGCTTGACCACTGACATAATGTGTGCATGTCTGCAAGCTCTCTCCACTCCAAGACTGAAAGAGCCCCAGCCGCTCATGAAATTGAAAGGGTTATGAAGTGCTCTATTGGGGAAGGAGCTAGAAATCCAAGGAGCATCTATTAGCTGCAACATGCCAATAAAGAGGGAGCCAGGGCTCTTCTGACTCTGCCAGCACCTGCAGCCTCATATGCCCATGGAGCTTTGTTAGACACACCTTCAGTCCTGCTGCTTAGTTGGAAACAAAACGTTAGAGAGAGATAACGAACTGTGGGAAGTGTAACCCTCTACAGCAAGAAGGTAAAAGGAGAGAAGTCATCTAGACAGGTCATGCTTTTCAAATGAATACAAACTTCAAATGAGAAGGAAGATGCCTGTTTATATTAGCTTCTTAAAATATAGCACAAACGTGTCAAATCACTAAGTTGTGCATTTGAAGCTTATATAACATTGTGTATTGACCACACTCAAAAAAAAAAAAAAAGAAAAAAAAAGAAAAAAAAAGAGTGCCAGGCATACAATATGAAGAAACAACACAATACAAAACTTTAAACACGTTGGTGCTTCTTTATTTCAAATTGATCCGATGGCTCTAGTAAAAAGATGATTGTCACATTGAATGGGTTAATGGAGTTGGAGTTAAAACTCATGGCTGATGTTTTGTGCATTTTGCTTAGTTCGTTAAACATCAGTGACTCTTTGGATTGAACTGTTTTTTCCCTTCTGCAGCAAATTCTTGAATTACAGATTCTTGCATTTCTTATTCTTTCCTTCCTTTTCTCGTGTGTGTGTGTGGGGGGGAGGGGATATTACATAGCCAATAGCAGAAATAGTAAGAGACAAAATGAAAGAAAATAAAAATAATTGCAGATCCAAATGTTCTATTAGGGGACACCTGGGTGGCTCAGCAGTTAAGTGCCTGCCTTTGGCTCAAGCGCATGATCCTGGAGTCCCGGGATCGAGTCTACTTCTCCCTCTGCCTGTGTCTCTGCCTCTCTCTCTCTCTGTGTGTGTCTCTCATGAATAGATAAATAAAATCTTAAACAACAACAACAACAAACAAATGTGCTATTATTTGTAAGGGAAATTCCAAAGAGAGAAATTTCACTATATTCAGATGTGTGCCTAATTTCTAATTAAAACTTAAAACAGACATGTGCTATTTTTTAGGAAGAATACAGAAACAATGAAGCAAGGGTTTAAGAAAAGTGGAAAGACCTGTCCCCTAGGTAAACCACATGGACCTGAGAGGTAAAGTGTCACAGTGCAGGCAGCCAGACTCCAACAGTCCGAGCTGCAGAATCCAGCAGCCAGGCCTCTCACTTAAGTGATCTAAAGAAAATCATGAAACCTCTTTGAACTTTATTTTTTACATACATTAAAAGGGGGGAAATAATCCCCGTGAGTGCGGATTGTGAGGCACATTACTGATAATGTGCTTTACTATTATTATCAGTAGGTACTGAACTCCAATCTGATGGTGACCAGAATATCTAAGGAGAAGGAATCCCTGATATCTTCTACAGGTATTAGCATTTCTAAACAACTACTACAGAATTCTTGCCCTTTAACAAAGCAACTTCTTGCTCCTTTTCTGTAGAGAAGTTGGAAGTTACTTTTGGCACCTTCTTGGAGGTACTTCCTAAAAGTCCCTGGGTGGAAAGCACTCGGGGGAACTGTCCTCTCTTACCCCGTGATCCTTCGCCAGAAAAGCAGCAAATGCCTACAGCTCTTTCTTACTGACCCATGTTCCCGTGGCTCATATCTACTCCACCTGATGTCACCAGAGAAGGCTTTGCTTCTTGGACCCTCTGAAATTCCCCTCCATGTTACTGACCTCACTATCTGGCACAATAGGAAGCTTTGATGCAACTTCTTTCACAATGCAGACTCTGGATAGTAGAGATTTCCTGCAGCCACTCTGCTTAGCTACTATAGCTGTGAGTATTCCGACTGGCAAAGTCATTTCACTACGAGTAGGAGACGTTCTGTGTGTGCATGTGTGTGTGTGTGAGAGAGAGACATAAGAAATGCAAGAAGTGGTTACTTTTTTTTAAAAGCAACTAAAATGAGAAAACAATATTAAAATCTGGTTAGAATTATAAAACAGATCTACAGAGGAAATCCTAATTTAAAAGGCCGCCCAGCCCCATTCTTAGGGCTCTGGAATTGCAGGTGTTCTATGCTGCCTCCCGTTGGGCCCCCCTCCCCGTCTGACTGAGCTCGACCAGCAGCTTCTGACTCAGGCCTACGCTGATTACACAGGGTTAGAGGAATGTTAATTGCCACCTGTCATCTGCACAGGGTCCTGTACTAAACAGCAAGGGTAACTAGCCTCGATTGAGAAAGATAGGTAGACATGTAAGTGCCACACTCAAAGGTATGGGAATTTCATGGGCTCCTATCTGGGCAGGAAGGCAGACATTCCCATCTTACCAACCCAGGCAAGCACCTGAGCTAGGAGTCACCCGGCCAGGGAAAGTTAACACTGACCCCTTAATCTTGAAGGGATCTTAGCAAGTTCCTCTTCTCCCAGGTAAGCAACCTGGGGCTTGGAGAGGCTGATGTCATTTGCCTCCTTTAACAGAGATAGCAAAAGTTTAGTGGAGGAACAAAAGGCAAAAAGAAAGTCTGAATTTTTACCTTCAGGGGAGTTCCTTAAAATTCGTAATTAGTTTTAATGCTGTCTATTGATATTAAGATATATTCATCCTTTTCTCCCATTTTGTGGGAATGTGCAAGACGGATCAAATTCTATTCCCTGTGTCTTATAGATACTTGAAATACAGTTCCCGGGTGCATTCTTCACTTTAGATGACGGCTGAGGCTGTCCTTGTCATCCTGAGTCCTGAACGTTTTAGCTCTCTTCAAGACATGATAAATTAGGGAACAAAAGGAACTCCGTTTCACAACAGAAGCACTTTTGGGAGGCTGAACATACACCCCTGATTCAAGGCTGAGTTATTATAAGAAAAACAGAAAAGGAAGGAAGAAGGCTTTACTCTCCCACTGTTGAAGACAGTTTGTCAGGACGAGAGACAGACACACAGAACGTGCACAGACTTGCACTTCTATTCGGCGATGAATAGGGCAAGGGTTTCACCCATGTTGTCTTTAAAAGCATTGCCTGGAATACAAAATGACATGGTGTTTCTGGAATACAATTCTGTTTGAAAGGCCAAGAAAAGGTGATAGCTTTTTAATGCACATTTGGGTGTCTTCAAGCTCTCCTTCTATAACTAGAATGGAGATGTTCCTGAAATGCTGTCTACAGAGAAAAAAAGCAAACTGGTTAAAATTCCATTATGTTTTTCTTTGGCCAGTATTGTATAATTGAAGATGTCTTCAAAACAGAAACAGACCACTGCTTCGTGTGAAGGGGGGCGGAAAGCATACATCAGACTGCAGAGAAATAGAAAAAGAACATTGCCACTCCCTGTAGGGAATACATCACTTTTCACCAGCAAAGTTCCTGCTGCCCGTGCTTCCTTCATCAAGTACAGCCTTTTGTCTTTCTGCAACCAGAGTCATGTTCCTTTTTTTTTTTTTTTTAAGATTTTATTTATTTATTTATGAGAGACAGAGAGAAAGAGACAGAGAGAGAGAGAGAGGCAGAGGTAGAAGCAGGCTCCCTGCAGGGAGCCTAGTGTGAGACTTGATCCTAGGACCAGGGACCACGACCTGAGCCTGATGCAGAACTCGATCCCCAGACCCCAGGATCACGCCCTGAGCCAAAGGCAGATGCTCAACTGCTGAGCCACCCAGATGTCCCCACTGGAGCCATGTTTCTCAATTGATCTGATTTTGTTTCTATTCTCAAAGCCTTTGGATTGCTTCTTTTCAGTAGAAAATTCACACTTGGGCCTACTGTCACCCCATCCCTTCTCCCCCGGTTGTCAAATTACTTTGCCCCATTAAGTCTCACTAAAAAACAACCAAAAATTCTACAGGTACTTGACACAAGTTTTCTCTTTAATCTGGATGGTTTTACCCATTCTTTCAAAGTTCTTTCCCTCTTTCAAGGTATCGTTCAGCTCCTAGATCTTCCAATAGTAAACCTCCCTAATTTTTCTTCACGCAGGGAATATGACCATCTACTCAGGGCCAGCTGCATGGGTGTGTGGCCTCTGTGGCCATGGGGCTCCATGCTCAGAAATGTCCTGTACCTGCCTATTTAATGCTCTGCTGTTATCATCTTGAAATTTGAATAAAGGGCTTAATGTTTTTGTTTTGGACTAGGCCTGCCTCCTGCACTCCTAAAGTTAAAGCAGGTTCATGTCTCTGCTCCAACAAATATGATCCATACCACATTCTGAAGTTATTTTGTGCAGATCTACCCGCAGTAGAGAAGAAGCTCCAGGAACCATAGGCCTCATGTTGGGGTCCCACAAATGCCTGGAAGGACAGTTGGTACTGAGGAGAGTATTGAGAAGGCAAGAACACTGCTCAGAGTTCTTCAGGAAGGAAAAGAATAAAACCAATGTCTACTGAAGATAATAGAAAAACTAAGATGGTTTACAAAGTTGTCATGCACCGATCACTGTGCTTTGCACTGCACAAGCAGCGAATCTTACCTAACCCCCCAAACTTGAGGAATAGGTGCTATTATGACTTCATTTTCCAAATAAGGGACTGTTGGGCTTAGAGAGGGAAGGGGTCAGAGGTCATCTAGTAAGTGGAGGAACCAAGAGTCAGAGTCAGGTCTGGCTCATATAAAATTGATGAGCCTACGCTCTTACCTTGTACAGAACTGTGGAATTTTCAAGCAATAAAAATCCTAACTATGTTCTGACTGGAGTGAAGGCCAAGGTAACAAAATCAGGCCTCTCTCTAGCAGTCTCAACCACGAGTTCATACAATCTGCTTATACATATCCAGACATTGTCAAACCAGTTTCTAACAAAAAAGCATTTTTTTTTTCAGTTATATAAACAGGTTGCTAGATCTGCCTGCTAGATTCTGGTTTAGAATGTTTAGCAAACACACTATCTTTGTACCTTCAAGTTATTTATTAGGCATAAAATTTTTTATGTAGAGAGAAAAAATACTTCAGATTATGAAAGAGAAAATCTAGGGAGAAAGGAATGTTATGGACTTAGCGGAGCAAGTGAGTATGGCGGGAAGTCAAACCTGTGCCGGGCCTAGGGCAGGGTCCTCAGATCCATGAGGAAGGCCATGGCTTTCCAAATCCCTTCTGAGAACTCATAAGCACACCAAACTCAGGAGACTGATGACCAAAGATCAGTATGAAAAACATTTTACATCCATTAGCAGTCACATCCATTAGCAGTTTTTACTTATTTATTGGAATAAATTTTACTTTACTTATTAAAATAAATTTTATTTATTTATTGTTAAAATTATGTTTTGTAAAATGAACAAAGCAGACCTTCTGTTTTACTGCTCCATCTAAATACATCCCATGCATGAGATGCATACAAGGCTTTGGGTGTGTTAAGAATTTGTATTAAACACATCAGGACATTTCCAAGCACAGCATACATCTGCCATAGCCCTGAATATGTATTATTTTCTTTATCACAAGAGAGATTTTTCAATAAAAACCCTATGGGGGTCTGTCTTGCATGTTTTTAAGCTAATTAAGTGTTCAGAAGCTGGAATCTTTTTACAGCTGCTTTCACCTCAATTTTTTTTTTTTTTCAGTGAAAGATTCAGCTTTGGCTGCTTCATTCTGGAGGGACCATTATTACCACATCCCTGAGTTTCCAAGAGCCTTGAGTTGTTTTCAACATTATTTTAAAAATTCTTAAATGAATCGCTTCTCCTCCTCCCAATCCCGAAAGAGCATAATAAGAAGATGTAAGAGGTTTGATTTTCTTCTTGGACAAAAAAAGTATACTGGTACAGCATATGTCCACTTCTGCAACGTTGCTCTAAGCTATCTAGATGCATACTGAAAACCCAAGTTTCCTTTAGGTAGCTCTAAGGATAAGCTAACCTCGGGTGTCATGTTCCCATCTGGTGGTACATCTTTAATCCTAATTTTGGAGATGTAACACCATGTATCTAATGACTGATAATGAGTAATGCTTATCAAGACATAATTCTTATATTACATGAATGTTGATTTTGTTTGGAATCGGGAATTTATAAAAGAGGCATCCAATCTCTTTCTTACCCAAGTCTATGTGTGGTGGTTTAGAATTTTTCCAGTTGAGTAATCATTTTGGAAATCAAAACCTTTTCACTACAAAATGAAATTTACTCAGACTTCCACTGGAGACTGTCAACCTGCCACAAGGCATCCAGTAGAAACCGCCAGATAAAGAACAACTGTTGTATATATTTTTGTTTTTGAATTTTTGAAATTTTTATTATCTTTTAAAGATTTTATTTCTTTTATATGATGGGGAGGGAGGGGGAATGAGCAGAGGTGGGAGTAGCAGAGGGAGAGGGAGAAGCAGACTCTTCACTGAGCAGAGAGCCTGACGCAGGGCTTGATCCCAGGACCCTGGGATCATGACCTGAGCTAAATAAAGGCAGATGCTTAACCTACTGAGCCACCCCGGCATCCCTATTTTTATTAATGCCAAACCAGCTATAAGCCAATTAACATCTACAGTTTTAGATGACAGTAAGAAGCCCAAAGATCTATTTCCAACCAGACCCTGGGTAACTTGTCTTTTATCTTGCCAATATAGTATTTGAATGAAATCCACTGTAGGAAATGTGAATACAACTTAGTATATTTTGACCCAAAAATGAAAAGAATTTTTTAAAATCTGAAAGTATGCTGGTAAAGCCCATTCAGAGAGAGAAGAAGACTTCTCTTTTAGTCAACATCTGCCTAATACTCTTCTTTGGTGCTGGAGATGTTAATTTAACCTTCACAGAACAAAAAGGCAGGAATTCCTAGTTCTCTTTGCAGAGGGAGAAACTGGGGATGATGTTAAATTATTTGCCCAAAACAGGACAGTAAATCTAGTTCATCTAATTCCAAAACTTAGGTTCTTCTCATCACAAATGGCAAGAATCATTTAGATATTAAAACTGCTTCAGATTTTTCAGCATCTTGATCTCTACTTTCATAAGTAAAGAGGCACGTGATATTCTATACATGTTAGTCCCTCCATGGCAAATAATAAAAGGTCTGTATTTACTTATCTACACATTCCTCAATGGCAAAACTTGTAATCATAATTGGGACAGAACGAGTGATGACTTCTTTCAGTTCTCCCTACAAAAATTCAGACAAGGATTTTTCTTTCACTTCTGCATGCTTCATCTATAGGTGATATTTAAAGTGAAGTTATCAGCAGATCCTACTGGGAATCAGTTTGTGCCACAAGGCAAAATAAATCGACCATATTAGAAGAAAGGTTAATAGTCACCTTCACTAACCCCAGCTTTCACACCAGGTTTATTATCACCCTTGAAATAGAACCTGCACGATCAATTTCAAATATCAGAGCATAACATACGCTCCACAGGGAACCCATGAAAAAGAGCAGAGGAGGCAACAGCTCTACAGTTAGAAAAAACCCACAATTTTGATCGTGCGTGGAAAACATCAAATTAAACCCGGTACTTGGTATTGACTCAGCATTCCAGCTTCTCCCCACATTCGGGCTGAAGTTTAATCTTCTGCTAACTCCCTGGAGGAGGTCTTCACTCCCGTGGCACCCTTGCTGGCAATATAGAATTGAACAGGTGCTGGCTTCAGGGGAAGCTTATGATTTATTTCTTCAAATGTGCAAAATAATGCTTATAAGGAAGTGCTTCACAGCTTATAATATGAAAAGAACCAAGAGGAATGAGGTTTACAAAACTCCTTTTCTTACTAATTGATCTCAGGTTTGATGGAAGTTTGTTTGGGGAGGATTTTATTTTCCTGCGTCCCCATCTTGGTCTTCAGCCCTCTGGCAAAGATTTGTTCTTGTCGGCTTCCTTAACCCTTTCATTCTGCATAGTTCTGCATTAGCCATGCCCAGACCTGTGTGGTCTACAACACACTGCTGCTCCTACATCGGAGCTGAGGGCGTGGCAGCTTTCTTTCTGTATGCTGGAGGCATAGAAGGCAATGCTGAAAGGGTCACAATTGTCAGAGTGGGTTGGAGAAGGCAGCCAACTTACCACTGACAGACCCTGGGGGGTACTCTGGAGACAGTATCATTGCACAGGTGCCAAGAAATAGTGCATTTGGATATCCCAGGTGTAGGCCAGCAATCTGGGTGTCATTATTTCACCAAATGGTTGGTGCCAAGCATTTATATTTTAGGTGGATATGAGGATAATTCCACAAGATGTGAGAGCAGCAGACTTGTTGAATGAATAAATGAATAAATGAATGGACAAGAAAGCAATGTGAATTCTATAGATGAATGCAGACTTTTACATATAGAACTGAGAGAGAATCTTCCAGCACTAAGAAAGGCAGGTCTACAACACACAAGCAACTGAGTGGAGCTATCTTCTAATTGCCTACTGTGTGCTTGGAACCATGCCAAGTACTTTACATTTATGATGTATTTAAATACCAACCTCTAAGTATCTCTGGTAGCCAAACTAGAAGATGATGATCCCTGGGTATCCTCAGGCCCTGGTGTTTGTGTCTATGCAACCTACATAACTAGTAGGATATAGAAATGATGGTGTGTGTGGCTTCCCAGACTAGATCACCCATGCTACATGGCTCCTGTTGTGCCTACTCTTGGGTCACTCTTGGAGGGAAGCTGGCCGTCATGTCATTAGGACATCTTAGCAGTTCTATGAAGAGGAACACATATAGAAGAACCGAGGCTTCCTGTCAACAACCTGCACTAGCTTGCTGAGCCTGTGAGAAAAGCAATTCTCTAGCCCCAGTCAAGCCTCCAGATGAACACAGCTCTAACTCATTTCTTGATCACAACCTCACAAGAGACCTTGACTATAAGACTGTGGCTCTAGAACTCCCCTAAGCCACTCCCAGGATCCTGCCCCCCCCCCCTAGCATTTATGCAACACAGTAATTTTTAATTGTTTTATTGTACATTGACTTGAGCCACTAAGTTTTAGGGTCAGTATCACATGGCAGTAGACACCTAATAAGCTCTTATTAACCTTGTTTTATAAATGAAGAAAGAAAATCCATGAGAGCTAAAGTCACAAAATACTAAGCTTCCCTTTATTGAGCACCTACCAGTGAAGGCTTAGATCGCAGGAACCAAAGAGGAGAGCAGCCAGGAGTGGCTGAAGAAGCAGAGCTCATGTTCATTCATTCAACAGATGGTCCTTGAGCATCTACTAAGTGCCAGGTACTGTTTTAGGGCATGAAGGTGTGACAGTGACCAACATATACAGATTCCCTTCCTACTTGGAGCTGACATTCTAGCGATGGGTGATGGATGATAAAAACACACAGAAAGATAAGCTATGAGACCCAGGAGAAGCTGAAGGAGAAGCAGGTAGAGGGACGAGCAGGAGCTCAGGACAGGCAGCCTGCTGTTGCCTCTGCCTGTGCGTGCATCCCTGGAGCACAGGCTCCAGGTGAGGCAGCTTCAGTGCGCTGTAGCCTGGTAGGTGCGGATCTTTTTCTCTTTTGTACATCATGTATCTCATTTGCTTAGTGTGTAGCCTGGCATGTACCATGTGCTCAG
Organism: Vulpes lagopus; assembly: GCF_018345385.1. Classification (NCBI taxonomy): domain Eukaryota; kingdom Metazoa; phylum Chordata; class Mammalia; order Carnivora; family Canidae; genus Vulpes; species Vulpes lagopus. Next base: position 15,725,985 of record NC_054827.1, read on the forward strand.
TAAATATTTATTGCAGTGACTTAAATTCTCAGAAGAACAAAATTTTTAGCAAAGTCAGCTGCCTGAGCAGTTAAAGATTCTTCAGCTATTTTAACGTGAGCATGTTAAGACAGAGTGAATTTTGCCAGGGTAACCCCTTTTTCCATTATTGAATAGAACAAAGCTCACTGTGTAATAAGTGTGATTTTCTTCTCAGTAGCCAGGCCTGACATTATCTTAAATCTGTGAGATCTTACCTTCTAAAACCAATGTCCTAAACACGCAGTGAGGATTCTAGGATCCTCCTGGAATCAAAATACAGGATGTGGTTATAAGGTACGAAAGCAGACATCCATGGGCCAAAGAAGGAATTGGCCTCACCAGACACACATGAATACAGATTTCTTTAGTCTGCTTAGCTCTACCAAGGGTCTCTGGGAGCTACAAGGAGAGGACCTTCAACAGAATATGGGGGGGACTACAGACTTAATGCTTCAAGGTTGTGGCTACCCTGGGGGCACATTAGAGTCCTTTTAAAACCTTATGCTCTCAAAAAAATAAGTATTACGTGTATAAAAGGGAAAAAGTAAGCACTATTTATTGATCAAAAAGCTATATTACATTTTAAAATATTAATACTCAAGAAAACTTCAAATATCAAGAGGTTCAATCCTCTATCCCCAAAGAAAAGCCCAGAGAAATGAGGTAACTAAGCTAGTACTCATGCCCAGATTTTATCTTAAAGATTTAATTATTTGAGAGAGAGTGAGAGAATGAGAGAGAAAGAGAGAGGAAGAGGGAGCAGGAGCAGGGAGGAGGGGCAGAAGGAGAGGGAGAAGCAGATGCCCTCCTGAGCAGGAAGCCCTAGGAGGGATCGACCCCAGGACCCTGGGATCACGGCAGATGTTTCACTGACTGAGCCACCCAGGCTCCTGTCTCAGGCCCAGATTTTAGATGAATCCTTTTAAAGCTTCTTCTTGTGCACATTGTATTTCTTTGAATAATTTAGATACTGTCACATATTGACTCCTGGGAGGAGCTGGCTGGTTAATCCCCAGGGGACTGTCATTTAGATGGCACAGAGGACAGTATTGCTTAGTAATTTCAAACTTGGTTCCAGAAGCCGATGATCCAATCTCAAACACCAAATCTATCATTCACCAGGCAAAGTTAATTGGGGGATTCGAAAAGAATTACTTAACCTCTCTAAATCTCAGTTTTCTCATATCTCATGGGGTTTTGTGAGGCGTAAAGGAAACCTCATAGGTCGAGTGCTAGGACAGCTCTGAGCACATAGAGAACCAGTTTTATTTGGTAAACTATTAGTATTGTTGGTATAGTCAAGATGCTCAATATGGATAAGATGAAGAATATGGATGTTAACTAGCCTTGTGATGATCATTTCACAATATATACAAATATTGAGTCATTATACTGTATACTTGAAACAAATGTTATCTGTCAATTAGATCTCAATAATAATAAATAATAATAATAATAGCTTTTTGATATTTTTAGAATTTCCTGAAGTCTAAGAGATAAGATAAAGTGCTCCCCATGAATCAAAAGAGACAAAAAGCAGTTTAGTCCAATGGCTGGCACCTGCTATTTATGATGGTGTGAGCAGGCTTCTGCTAGAGAAGGAGATTTCTTTGGCTGTAGCCTCTTTTCTAAGCCAATTCAAATCATAGAAGTAAAATAAATATGCTTATTAAGACAAATTTAGCATTAATGCAGGTCCCTAAGTCCCATTTTCCTTCCGAGTCTATTTCCAAGTTCTTTATTAAGTCGAAATTCTCACTACATGGTCTCAGAAGGAAGATCAGGAAAAGTGACTGGGTGCCCCCTTGTTGATATTTTATAGTTCAAACCAGGCTTTAGCAATAGAGAGTTGTATTCACGGCGACCAGAGACCCAGTTTCTGAGGGTAGGGGCAAGAAGGCATCAGTCAAGTTCTTAGAGAGGCAAGAGATCTTCAAATCCCGAAGAGTCCATCAGATCCCATGGCACGGACCCTGTCAAGTACAAGAGCCTTGGAACGTGAACCTACAATTGGATCTGAACCAGGCTGCATGGTGTCTGCCCACAGGGAAAGGAGATAGGGTACTCAGACTTTGAAATGCAGGTATAACCATGACCTTCTTATCAGAAGTAGGCATCACTGGGATTAAAGTGGCCTCAGCCCAGGAAACAACATGGGAGTGGATTTAGCCAAAGCAACAAAAAGCTAAAACCCCTGGAAATCGGGCTGAAAAAACTTTCCCTGCCTCAGACAGGATTGATGCAGAAACCTGATTAAGCGTGTGGAAATGTGTCTGTAAGTGGGTTGTGTGTGTGTGTGTAAATGTGATAGGATGCCTGTGCTTTTTGGAGCAGAGATTGCTGATCAACCTCTCTTTAGAAAAAGGAGGTTGGCAGCCCGGGTAGCTCAGCAGTTTAGTGCCGCCTGCAGCCCAGGGCCTGATCCAGGAGACCCAGGATCGAGTCCCAGTCGGGCTCCCTGCATGGAGCCTGCTTCTCCCTCTGCCTATGTCTCAGCCTCTCTCTCTCTCTCTCTTTCACATGAATAAATAAATAAAATCTTAAAAAAAAAACGAAGATAAAGGAGGTTGGAATAAGGTGAAAACCTGGGCAGTGAGACAGAAGAGCTTATATTTACTCTTGTGCATGTAACATGTGACTTGTTTGATTGAGGGATATGTATCAGCATCACTGTTCATCTGTAATAAAAAGTGAGGGGGCATCTGGGTGGCTGAGTCAGTTAAGCATCTGCCTTTGGCTCAGGTCATGATCCTGGGGTCGCAGGATCGAACCCTGCTGCTTCAGGCTTCCTGCTCAGCGGGGAATCTGCTTCTCCCTCTCCCTCTGCTCCGCCCCCGTTCGTGCTTGCACTCTCACTCACTCCTTGTCTCTTGAATAAATAAATAACATCCTTTTTAAAAAGTGAAATTCCTTTGTATGCCATGGGACACATATATGCTCAAGGATGTGTCATTTATAGATCTTTCAATATGTCTACATCTATGAGTAAAGATGTCTGATTATTAAATATTTATATTTTTATTTTTTTAAAGATTTTATTAATTTATCCACGAGAGACACAGAGAGAGAGGCAGAGACACAGGCAGAGGAAGAAGCAGGCTCCTTGTGGGGAGCCAGATACAGAACTCGATCCCAAGATCACAACCTGAGCCAAAGGCTGCCGCTCAACCACTGTGCCACCCAGGCATCCCTAAATATTTACCTTTCTAAATGTGTCTGAGCTGGGTTTTTTATCTGTGTGTGTTTGTGGTTGGCACAACAATAGCCTCTAGACTGTGTGCCTGTCCTAATCCTTGCAAGCTTTGAATATGTTAAATTAACATGGTAATGGGAATTGAGGTAGCAGATGAAATTAGATTTGTTAATCTGCTGGTTTTAAAATAGAATATCCTAGATTACCCAGGTGGGCCCACAGTAATCTCCAAGGTCCTTAAATGCAGAAGAGGAGGAAGGCAGGAGTGTTGGTGTCAGTGTCAGTGATAGGATATGAGAAAGAGAGGATTGGCCGCCGTTGGCTTTGAAGATGGCAGGGAGCCATGAGGGTAGTTTCTAGAAGCTGGATAAGGCAAGGAAACGTTTCTCCCCTAGGGCCTCCAGAAAGGAATGAAATCCTCTGAGAGCCTGACTTTAGCCCAGAGGGACCCAGTTCAGACTTTGGATCTCTAGAAGTGTAAGATATCAAATTCATATTGTTTATACTGCTAAATGTGTGGTAATTGTTTATGGCAGCAATAGAAAACCAACATAGTTACGTGCATTTTTGAATTTTAGGAAAACACCAATGATTTCAAAAAAGTGCAAAATTCAGGAGATGCTTCAGCACAGTCTGAGAAGTTCCATCTGGAAGTCAGAGCACAGGAACAGTGCTTTTTACTCTGTCCAACAGCATCATAAATAATACTTATGTTATCTCATGTGTACTCTTTGACGCCTTGCAAAGCTGCACACCATGCCATATATTTCCTAAACAGCAACATTTAGAGCAATCGTTTCCATTTAAATGCTACTTTCTACAACCATTTGTTTCTTTTTTCTTCCTTTAATGCATTTTAATTAAAGGTAAGGAGAGAATAAAAAAACTGATGGGAGAACTATGGCAGCTGTAATGCGTGTGTGTAAGCTATTGCAGTCTGAAGCCCGATGCTCGGTTTGAAGGCAGGAAAACAGTGATTATAGATATATTTCTAAATGCAATTCTACACAAATCCTAGCTTTGAACACGAGACCTTAGGGAAGTCAAAAAAAGACACTGGTCCTTTGTGAATACACACTGTTTTTTCTTGATGTTTAATTAATTCTAATGACGGTAGTCTCTGGCACAAGTCAGCATTCAACAGAGAGACCTCTTATTTAGAAATTATTTTTAAAAATCGCACAAATAATTGTCGGGTAAATGCTCGCAGGTACGAAAAACAGTGCCAATTTTGAACACGCTATTTTAATGCACAGAATGACTTGCCCTCGCCTAAAGCTCGCAAAATCAGATGGGCAATGTGAGAAGTTATACAAGGCATGGTTAGTTGAATACTGGCTTCTTTCAGGGATTCAGCTGTATTTAGAGGAGTCGAAAGGGGGTTAAAGAAAGCCAACCCATTTTAACATTAGCATAAGCAAAACAAGTGCACCTCAAAAACATTCCACTGTAAAAGGTCCGGGTCACCTGCTTTACATATACATTGCTGTCTTTCAGTTATAACAAGTGCTCCTAAAACCTGTGGAACACATTTCTAGTAAAATGTAGATGTCAACAAGAGCAAAACCAGAATAAATAAAGTCTTGTTTCTTACATCATTAAGCTAATAGAGAACACTATTTGCGCAAATTGTAGTAACTGCTGGTGTATTGTCATTCATTATTAACAGTAATCATTTTCTTGCCATATAACTAGTAGCTAGCCTTGTATTTTAAAATACAGGAAGTCCCACTGCTCCCCATCTACCTCACAAACAATTCTACCACCTTCTGATGTTCCACTCCTCTTTTTATTGTAAGTTCTACTTAAGCCTTTCAATATCTTTATGGAAATGAATACCTTACTGAAGAGAGTTCAGGGGGATATTTTTAATTTATATAATAAATATGTACACATTCAAAGCAGAAGCAAACATACCCGCTTCGTTAAATTATTTAACAGTCAAAAGTGGAAATAATAAACTCTTAATACTTAATGTTAAGACAGAGACTACTAATACTATTTAGACAGAGACTTGAATTTAATCTTGCTTCACTCCACTCCTATCTACTCATTTGGTCTAGGGCAAGTTACCTATTATATTTGAACCTCAGCTTTTTTTTTTCTTGGCCAAATGGTCAAAATCATCATGTAGCTTTGTTCTATTATATATGTTCACCTAAGTTAAATACAGTGTATTGCCTACCTTCCAGTGTCCTGTCCTCAACCCTCTTCTTCTTTCCCACCAGAACCCTGATTTGGTCCAGGGCTTCAATCTGAGGGTAAGTGGACCCAGCACGCATTCTAGAGGTAGACATGACCTCCACCGGGCAATGAGGTTTAAGAGAAGGTTTCTAGGGCTTCGCTACAAGGAGGGAAGGGGACAAGTAGACTTATTTTTCATGCTGTTGGCCTGCTTCCTGCCTTTACACACAACTGCATGAGAACATGGTGCTTTAGGGTTGCTCCCCCAACTAGTGATGCAGAAGGCAAGGTCAGGAGAGATCCCAGCAACTGCCTATTTCAGAAGTCCTATTTGGTGGGAAGAAGTCCCTCGTTTCAGGACTATCAGTAGAGTATTCTGGTATTTTCAGCTGAACTCTGTACCTGGCAGGGGTTCAGAGATAGTTAATGCATCATAAGTTGCTAATGTTACTCTAACGGACTATGTCACAAGAAATATTGATAATATATTTTGAGAAGTTCCCAGATGGAAGAGAGAATTTCCAGTTGAGAAAATCAAGTAAGACTTCATGGAGGGGAGATTAACCCTACTGGACTCTGATGGGTTTTCATTCTTTGAGCATGGAAAGGTTGGAAAGCACATTCCATTTTAAGGGAGCAAATCCTTGCCCATGGGTGATAGTAATGGTTCGAGGTTCAGTATAAGTAGGAGGAGAGCAAATTAAATACGTGCATATTGGAAGATTCTCGCTCAAGCCTACAGCCTTGCCTTCTCTCCCAAAGCTCTTCCAGGAGTATTTTCATTAGGTTATCTAGGACTTAGACCAAATGAAGCATAGGTTTAGTCTGATAACTGGCTTTAATAGTTTTAGAATATATGTAATTTTGCTTCTCCCTAAATTTTCCAGTTTTATTATTTTTAAAGAAAAAAATATATTTGACCAAGAATACACATTTGACCAAGAATAGATAGATAGATTAGACAGACAGACAGAAAGATTGATAAATATGCCAGGATTTGTTATCCAGCAAATTATTTTATGATTTGTGTCAATGTGCATAGCCAGTTAAAAACAACAATAACAACAACGATTCTTAGGGTTTGTGCTACTTGATTTCAACATCACCACTATGCAACACATGGTGAAGATCTAACAGAGGACAAATGGGCAGAGAAGGAATGAAGTATGTACAATCCTATCTCTGATTATTTTGCAGCATAGGCTGGGCATGGCTGCTCTATACATCATGGCTCAGGTTCCATCATAGAGTGTGCTGCATGGCTGATCCAGAATACTTGGGGCTGGGATGAGCCTCTCCCCACACCAAGTTCAAGGCTAGCCTAGAACTGGCTAGGGCGCTCTTAGTTTCTCTCAGAAACAAAAGATATGCAAAGAATCTTCGTGGCCAGGAACAGAGCTAGGGAGTACACATTAGCTACTGATTTCCTTATATTCCCTGTATGGGCTGGAACAAAACCAGAAATAGAAAAAGTGGGATTTGTTCACTGTCACATAGTATCTCATCATCATGTCAGCTATTTTGGAGCATTTCAACTCTTCTTCAACCTTTTCCAAAATCTTTATCTTTTGGGGTTTTTCCAATTGACATTTTTAGAGTTTTTCTATTTTTTGTGGAAGTCTATTTTTGAAAGACACATCTTTGATTACCTTAAATAATTAGAAATAACAATAATATTGAAAAGAAATTACAGAGTACCTAAGAATAGACAAGGACTGTGACAGTTATTAAATATTAATATGTTAGGTAGTATTGTGACTTTGTTAGGTGGTGTTATGAGGTAATAATTTTGTAAATGGATAACTTGCTCAGACTTACACGCTAGTAAGAAGCAAAGTTAGGATATAACTTAGCTCTGCCCTTATATCAAGCAGCTCTACAGTAGTTTGGTGCTTACCACATTGGGTGGGGGACAGAAAAAATAAAAACAGAGAAAGAGAGGAAAAAAGGACTATCGTTTAAATTCAATTGAACTTCTGATTTTTAAAGAGAGTCCACATTGATCAAATACAGAGAAATCATTTGATTGTTGTTGTCAAAATAACTGATCTTTTGTTTTTTCTTAAGACTGTACAGTTTAAATACTCAAAGATAGAGAAATTAGTGATACCCTGACATAAAAACAGAAAATGTACCCTAATATATTTATCATTAAATAGAAAACATAGGGGATCCCTGGGTGGCACAGCGATTTGGCGCCTGCCTTTGGCTCAGGGTGCGATCCTGGAGACCAGGGATCGAATCCCATGTCGGGCTCCCGGTGCATGGAGCCTGCTTCTCCCTCTGCCTATGTCTCTGCCTCTCTCTCTCTCTCTCTCTCTCTCTCTCTCTCTCTGTGACTATCATAAATAAATAAAAAAAATTAAAAAAATAGAAAACATACAATTCTTGGTTGCATGCCTATGGACCAGGTGCATCGTTACACATGAGTATAAAGCTATGGTGCTTGTCTTTACTTGAATATATTATGTCCCCACGTTGTGCAATATAATTGTTCAAAGTATTTTGAAACAGGTGAAATATGTATTAATTTAAGATCAGAAAAAAATATCAGGGATCAATTTTTACTTTGTAACACTGACAATTAAGGCATGAGATAATTAATGACTTCAGAAGAATAATCAAAGTTTAGTTTAAAAGAGTTTTGCAATAAAGACTATTTTAGGCTTTAAAAATTACTGTTGTTAAAATCTTTAAAAGTTAAATAAATGTGATATTGAAAAACTGCTATTTTCCTTTTGGTTTTTGGATTATTTGAATGGCTGCATTAGCCAAAAATCAATCTTAACTGATTTCAAATATTTGTCATAATTTTAAGAGCTCTGAGTAAAATGGAAATCATCACTTCCTAACAGCTTAGTTTCTGGGGTGCAGTGTACACCTCAATTATATTCACCCATAACTTATTATATAAGTTTGATTAACTTAAGTGCATGGTAAGTTCTTTCTTGTTAGTATAAATGGAACAAATCAGTGTCCTAAATTAAAGGGAAACTGAAACAAGAGGAAGCAACACATATATTCTAGATTATCTGGGCTGTTTTTTAATGCTTTGTTTCTTCTTTCTAATTAGGTTATATCTCCTGTGTATAATTGAATTAAAATGGTTGTACCTGAATAATTAAATTTCCTCTGTATCTGTTTCTTTGGAAAACAACTAAATGTTATAGCATAACATATTTAGTCAATGGGTGGTATGAAAGTCTTTTAAAGGAGGTAGAATGGTATGCTTTTAATCTTTCCCTCATCTTATCAGATTTTTTTGCAATAATATAAAAATTGAATTTTAGTTTACTACTCTCCATTTTTTTTACACCACGTCCTTTCTATTTCTGGAGGATGAGATAATTATTTATTTATTTATTTATTTATTTATTTATTTATTTATTTATTCATGACAGACACACAGAGATAGAGGGGCAGAGACAATAGGGAGAGGGAGAAGCAGGCTCCATGCAGGGAGCCTGATGTGGGACTCGATCCCAGGTCTCCAGGATCACATCCTGGGCTGAAGGTGGCGCTAAACCGCTGAGCCACCCAGGCTTCCCCTCATTTTTATTTTGCTTTATTTATTTATTATTATTATTTTTTGCATTCCCTGAATGTTTAAATGATCAAAATATACACCTTATTTATAATCAGAAAATAAAGTTGTTTTGTTTTTTAAATAATCATTTTATTATTAAAACCTTATCAGAGTGAGGGAGGATCCTTACCATTTTTAATGTTGCAGACACATTATTAAGGATGGCTCATTAGAAAAATTAAGTCCATGGTCATCTAGAGTTACGTACAGTATTGTGCTGAGTGGATTAGCGGATAAGCTCATAGACCCTGACATGGAAGGGCTGGGATTGAGGTCCCAGCTCTGTTTGCTTGTTATCTGTTTTACCTTGGGTGAGACAGATAACATCTTTCTTGTCAGCTTCCTTTTCTGTAGTTGTAAAAATAAATAGTAGCTACCTTTTGTGTTGGTGTGTGCATTTAACATGGTAACCTATATAAAACTCTTAGAAGAATACCTGACACGCATTCAACATTCCTACAATGCTCTATTAGGTGTTATTATGAGCCATAGTAGAAAATGAGGCATTGCAAGAAAAAATAAATTTTAAAAAAGGAAAGTACAGAAATATTAAAAACAACCCAAAACATGCAGTGGTATTTTCCCCCGGCCCTTTTCTCTGTGGGATTACAGTGTTCCAGATAAGAGAGAAATTGAGTGTTTTGCCCTATAGACAGAGGTGAATGATGCCAGCAGATCTGTGAGCACTAGACATGGATAATTTAAGGAAAAGAAAATACAAATGGCCAATTAGCAATGAAAAGTTTCCAACCTTACTAATAATCAAGGACTTGCAAATTAAGGAGAAGATGTGGTTCACTTATCAAATTAGCAAAGATTATCAAATAAAGGTGAAAGCCTGAGGCTTCTAGGGTCAGAAAAGCACATTTTTACACAGTGCTGATGGAAATGGAAATTAGTCAAGCCTTTTGAAAGCAGTTTAGCTATATACAGAGAAAACATGTACATGCTCATAACCTTTGAATTCCAAACTCTCTTTTTGGGGAGTTATGCTAAAGAAATAAAGAGACGTTCATGGAAGCAATAATTATAACACTAAAATTTTGAAAGCACCCAAGTCTCCAACAAGAGGAGATTAGTTCAATAAATTAGAGCACAACACCTCATGATGGATATTGTAAAAAATGACAGTGATACTCATAAGTAGTTTCTAATGACTCACAATTGACAGGAAGTACTACTGATTATGTTGATTAAGTTCTCTCCAGCAGCACGGAACTCCATGGGCAGTACTCCTAGTCTTATATTTCCCCATCACTCTTATTGCCCGTGACATGACTGGTAAATTCAGGACAGAAAACTAGCCACGATCTGCTAGATCCATCTTCCCTTTGGGAATCTGGCTGCTTTCAGGGAGCTTTTGGCTCTCTGCTTCTCCCCAGCAACAAAATCTTTTTCCAGAGCCACATACTTTCCACCAACATGAGAAAGCCTGTTCTATCTAGTGCTGCCCAAGATAGGGTTCTACGTTTCCTTAATTCTAAGATTCAGTTAAAAAATTTATTTGACGATCACACTAAGTCAATTACTGAAGCTTAGCTTTTATTAATAAAAGTGGTATATTGATTTCACATATTCTTTCTCTTTTTCAAAAACCTGATGGGAAAGAAGAGAGTTATATTCTAGAAGACTCTCTTGACATGCCAACATCTGAAACTGCCTGTTAATAAAAGCTACATAACAACTGCCTCCAAATTGTGGAAGTGATTTTATTTTATTTTTGTAAAAGATTTTATTTATTCATGAAAGACACACAGAGAGAGGCAGAGACATAGGCAGAGGGAGAAGCAGTTCCCTGCAAGGAACCCGATGTGGGACTTAATCCCAGGACCCTGGGATCACACCCTGAGCTGAAGGCAGAGGCTCAACAGCCGAGCCACCCAGATGTCCCTGGAAGTGATTTTAAATCAATAAACATTTTTTATCTCACCGTTTGTGCAGGATCGAAATCTAGGCAAGGCTTAGCTGAGTGCTGCTGCCTCAAGGTCTCTCACATTGGTTGTAAATGCATTACGGCTAGGGCTGTGGTCTCAGCCGGTGGCTTGAACAAGGAGAATTTCTCTCCAAGTTTATTTGTGTTGTTGTCAAAATTCAGTTTCTTGCCGGCTGTTGGTTGGAGGCCTCCCTCAGTTCCTTGCTATGTGAGCCTTTTCATAGGATGGTTGATGACATGGCAGCTGGATTCCCTCAGTGAGTAAAGGAGCAAGAGATGTTGTGCAAGGCAGAAGGCAACAGTCCCTTTGTCACCAATTCTCCGAAGTGGCATCCCTATTAGTTTTGCCACATCCTGTTCTCTAGCCATGAGTCTCTAGGTCTAGTTCACACTCAAAGGGAGGAGATTATATACGGGTGTGAATGCCAGGAGGCTGGGATCTCTGGGGACCATTTAGAGGCTGTATATCCCTCAAACTAACATTTATCATGAGGCATAAAACATAGATGATCACATTTAATCTTTGTAAATGCCCAATGAAGCAGTTATGTGATTATCCTATTTTTAAAATCAGGAACCTGAGGCTCAAGGATGTTAAGCATCTGGCTTAAGAGCTCATAAGACAATAAATGGTTGATCAGGTATTGGAACCATGGCTGTCTGCTCTTAGATTGTGTCCATTTAACTACTTGGAAAACATTAAAAGTGAATTGTAGGTATGGGAACACATTTTAGGACCTTAGTTATGTTTAAAAAAATACATAGAAAAAGATAGAAGAACATATGTTAAAATGTTAAAAATATTTAAATTGTTGGGTAAAAGGATAATGGATGGATACCTTTTTCTATTTCTTAATATGTTCATATTTATTTTCCAAAGTACATTGACCTTTCATTTGTCTGATATGGGAAGAAGCCATAAACAAAACAGAAGACATCTCTGTTCTCATGGAGTGTGCACTAGGGCACTAAGGGTGTGGTACAGGGAGTGATCCACCCTGAATACAGACAACAGTGAAGGGTATATTGTCTATGGAGAACTAAAAGGAAATAACAAACCCCAAATGTCAGTCATCTCTTAAATATCACTCAATTTTAAACAATGTCAGTGATAAAATACTCTTTGCTCCTGGAGTGTACTGCTCCCACCATCTCCTCCCTCTCACTCGTCATGTCCCCCCTAGCCTGGAGACATAGAAAATAGACACATGCACAACATATACACACTATATTTATATATACATAAAATATATAAATAAAAGTATTATTTATTTACATATGTAAATAAAATTATGTCAGTCCTGATTTGAGGGCACCTGGGTGGCTCAGTGGTTGAGTGTCTGCCTTTGGCTCAGTGGGTGATCCTGGGGTCCTGGGATCTCACATAGGGTTCCCTGCAGGGAGCCTGCTTCTCCCTCTGCCTATGTCTCTGTCTCTCTCTCTCTCTGTATCTCTCATGAATAAATAAATAAAATCTTAAAAAAAGATAGTGCTAATTTCTACAAAAAATAAAGCAGAGCCTAGGATGATGGGAAGGGGTACTTTTTAACTAGGACAATGACATATAAATAGAAACCTGAATAAATTGAGGAAGCATAGGTTGTTTTTATCACCAGAGAAACAGAGACAAAAATTAGAGTTTGGGTGTCCCACCGGAGCCTATGATCCATGAAAATGTTACCATTCTTCCCTTTCTATATCCAGTTTTTCAGTCACTCACTCAGTTAATCCCATTTTGCTGAGTGTCTACTCTGTAACAAGTACTCTGCCAGGCATTGAGAATTTAAGAGAGAGAGAAATAGATACTGTGTCTTCTGCTATTAGTTTTAGAACAGAATGGGGAACACAGTGTTAATTGGTGAATGACTGAGATACATAACTGTGAACTGTGACAAGTACTAGGAGGAAAATATATGAGCCGCTTCCCTCAGAGAGAAGAAAACATCCACGGGGGTCAATGAGCATTCTGCTCCAGAGGTTACTGAAATTGCAGTCACAAATGACATCCATTTGTGAAGGATTATATAATAAAAAGAGAATCGGGTTAAGGAAAGCACCTTGTTGAATTCCCAAAAATTAACAGTCAAGTACAGAGAAGTGAGCTGCAAGGTTCACTGAGGAGGGAGCTAGAGAGGTAGAAGGAAAATCAGGTGGACAAGGGAAGAAAGCTTGTCCAGGTGAATGGGGGGGGGGGGGGAGGGGGCAGGGCAACAGTGTTCAATGACGTGAAAGGTCAGATGGGTTGAGGAGTGAAAAATACCTCAGTATTTAGTGACCTGGGTATTAGAAAGACTAGGGACAGCCTTTGCAGATTGGACGGGACTGACAAATTCATGGAAGAAAAGGAAACAGAAACCATGTTGTTTTAATTTAAAAAAAATAATTGGCTGTGAAGCAAAAAAAAAAAAAAAAAAAAAAGGTAGTAAGTAGGCAGCTGAAAAATAAAGCCAAGAAAGGACTTTATTTTTTAAATATGGAAAAGACGATGACTATTGACAGATAATGATTGTGATTTTATAGAGAGAAAGGAGGCAGGCTGATAGTGGGGGCTGCCTGAGAAGGAGGTTGGGCAAGGAACCCATCTCGCAAGTCTGGAAAAGAATGAGTCTTTTCTGTTAAGGACCTATTGAAAGTCCTATTCCTGTGGTCCTCTCTCTTTCAAGCAAGCAAAGGGAATCTTTAAAATATTTAAAAATGTAGATGCTTAGAATTTGGGAGCTACGAAATGCAAACATCATGCCCAAAGACATTTTCATTACTCATCTCACTTTTTAAAGCACTTTTATATGAATTCATTATTTTGATCCCCACGACAACCCGGTGAGGTTGTCAGGACACACGCCAGTCAATTCATGTGACTTATCTATGGCAACCCAGTGTCAATCTTGCTATTTATAAAGTATCAAGAGTCCCAGATCCCGACTGTCATGCCAGTGCATTTTTAAAAAACTATACCACATCCCCCTACTCCTCTAAATCCATTAAATATAATCATGAAGCTGATAGCTTGAAAATCTAAGTTGAAGACAAAGAGAAGTTTGGCTCATTCACATCTTGAGATCCAATTAACTGTTTTTAGTCTTATCTGAAGGAAACTACTTCAAACACCATATACACAGTGTGCTCATGAAGCCCACACACCGTGTCTTCCACACAAACTGTAGCATACTGTCAATAACTGTCTATTCTTATATTTTTTCAAAGCTCTCTCTTCTCAGGATAGTTTACCTGAACCAACCCTGGGGACAGAGCTCCTGGAGAGCAGAATCCCTCAGGCTCTGAAGAACCTCTGAGCCCCCGGTGCTTCTTGTATAATAATATGAGCAGCAAAGAGTGGAGACAGCCTTTGCGGTTTGATAACAGTGGATATTTTTTCCACTGGATTTGTGTGTATGTGGGAACATTCTAGAAAAAAAGAAAGCTGAGTTATATGTATGTAAGTAATAGCATGGATAAAATTCAATTAAACAAATAATATTAACACTCAGTATCTACTATTTTCCATTTTCAGCAGGTTAAGAGAATCTCAATCTCGTATTTTATGATTATTCCATTTCTAATGCTTAATCAAGAACACAGCATTAATCCGATTATCCAACAAACACTTTGGCTGGTGCACATATATAGACCTGGAGTTCCTTGCAAGCACAGGTAATGTAGATCATAACCCGCTTTTTGGGAAGCAGGCTATTGCTTTTTCCAACATGTGATGAGGAACCTGGGAAAATACTGAGTTTGTTTCCAGTTCATCATTTTGTTCCAAGACACATTTAGGGGTGCAACGAGTTCTTGCCCATCCTCTTCTCTAGCCATGCTGAACTCTTAAATATTGGCATTTATGAAATCTGCTTCTGCTCCTTGGAGTACTTTTCACCTCTCCTGTCACCCCCAAACCCCATCTTCACCCCCATTAGTCTGGTTAATTTCAGTTTACCCTCCGTCTTTCTCTGTAACATTTCCTCTGAGTTTCTCCTCCCAACTCTATCTGCATAAAGAGTCATGATACTCTTTGTCTTCGTATCTTCGTTTCACCCCTCAGCCAGTTGCCAAAGAACTAGAAGCTCTTGAGGACAAAAATTATACATTGATCACTGTTGAATGTCCAGAGTCTAGCACAGTGTCAGATATATTTAGCATTTGAATCCACGACTATTATTGGGCCTTTAGCCATTGTTTGCTCCTTCTTTCCCTAATTCCATTTCCCTTTAAGATAAACTAATAGTATCTACCTTGCAAGCTACTCTAAAAAAAATCGTGTTCATTGAGCACCAATTTATCATCATTTCATTTAGAAATCATTTTACGTTAGACTGGTGGTTCTAAAGTAAAGGGGCCTTTTGCCAGTGCCTGAAGACATTTTGATTTTCCTAACTGGGGGCTACTGGCATCTAGTGCATGAAGGTCTAGGATACTGTTAAGCATCCTACAATACACAGAACCACTGGCCACAACAAAAACAATGATTGGACCAAAAATGTTAACAGTGTTGAGATTGAAGAGTCCTTCTTTAAGATTATTCTGTCTTTTCTACGTGTGCCCATTATTTCTTCACCATAACTCAGCAGCTTTTATGGTATTCACTGTCTTTATCTCACACTGTGCCTTGCCTACCTGCTAGGGCAACAGGCCAAGTGTGATTGGCAATGAGATTTAATGCATAAGAAAAATCCTTTCAGAATTTTGAACCGAGACTGTAGAATCAGGCATTTATCATAAATGAAGTAATTGCCAAACATTAATATTCTAATATAACCCTATACAAAATGTTCTAAAAATTTAGTGAAAGAAATTGATTATCTGTGAGAGTTACACTAATTCTTTTCAGTTACCTTGGATCTTGTAGAAGACAGAGAAGCAGCAGAAGTAATGAGATTCAGTTTATTTCTTCTTTCTATGCAGGTTGTAGGGCTGGTATTTACTTCTGAATGCTGCTGTTATGCTAAATTTTCCAAACAAGCATGAGGATTTGTGCTCAAACTTCTGAAATCACTTGAAAAATATATTTTGTTTGACTTCAAGCCATTTAAGGAGTTTGGCAAACCCTGAGCACTGGAGGATAGGTCATCCTATGGTAGATATGTTTAAATCCTGCCTTAAAAAGATTTGGCTCCTAATCATTTTGTGGTGATTTTATAGTTATTCTTTTGTTTTTCTGTCTGATTCTATAAATTGTATAGAAAATCTTTTTTTTTTTTTCTTTTTGCAGAAGGCAACATTCTACCCATGAGGGCTGGTTATTCCTTTTCAACTTCTTCCTCAGTACTCGTGATATTTTTCATTCCCGCTTGATTCTTTCTTCTTCTACAACTAAATATCTTATAGGGAATGCCTGGAAGTTCAAACCACATTGAGTGTTTACTTGATGCCCAAACTACTGGTGGTTTGACTAATTCCCCCAGATAACTCTAATATCTGAGTGTACTGATTACAATTAATCTAAGTTAAGTGACTTGTCATGTTAGTCAAAAGAGCAGCTTTATTAGCCAAGTGCATAAAATCTTGAAATCTGGATTCAGGGTCCTATTTTCATACTTATGATTAATTGCTTCTAGATATATATAATGGGGAAAAGGGAGGAAAATCAAGGTAAGAGAAAGTATGGCTATAATGGAAAGCCTATAGAAGGCACAGCTTCAGGGCTGGTTTGATTCAGCAACTCATCTTCGTGTGTGAAAGAACTGGTTCTTCCCATATCTCTTCTTTGCCTCCCATGCCTCTTTCCTAAAACTGGCTGCTTCCACTAGAGCAAAATTGTTACAGTGCCAGGCTTTGATCAGAACATCACAAAGACTAGAAGAGAAAATGTTTCTTTTGGTGGATCTGAAAGAACCTGAAAGCTTCTCTTCCAGAAACCACTGCAAAACCTTCCATGTGTCTCATTGGCTCTTAAATGTGTACTAAGCCCTTTTCTACAGCACTGTCTGACCAAGACAATGGCAAAACTGACTGACTTAGGCCTGGATCATGGAGTCAGTTTTAAGAAGAGGATGGCATTACGCTGATTGGTTGGAACAGCTTTTACCCCTGGGGGTGGGGATGCATATCTTTATCCTCATCCTGTTACAATTGCTTATTTTGTGTATCTATCTAGCCAGGATGTGAATTCCTAAGATCAAGGCCCCTGACCTATTTCTCTTCATATTTCCAGATAACAGTGCATTTCCTTTTACATCATAGCCACTCAAAACATTTGTTCAACATGAACAAAATAGCAGCTTTCCAATATAAGCTGTTATTAGGCTTGTTCCCTTCCATCAATTCTGATATCACTCATTTAGCACCTACTTTATACCACTGTGTGGTGGTCTCTGGGAATGAACAATGATCCAGTCCCTGCTCTCAAGGAATTTGCAGTCTTACAGGAGAGACAAAGACAAGTATATAAACAATTCCAATAAAAGGCAATAACACTACAGCAGAGCCCACAGATGAGTCACTTGCCAGACATTTTTAGAGATGAGGAGGCATCTCAGGAAGTCGTCTAAGGGGAGGTCTGGCACACTCATGGAAGTTCTCAGCGAGAAGAGGGACTAAGGGAGGGGTAGGAAGAAGAATGGTTCACTTTGGAGAGGGCTAGGATAAGACCTGTTATGATGTCTCCAATTTAATTTACAAAACACCACTGGATATAGTATGATCTTATCTGTCTTCTGTGGGAGTGGTCTGGAACACACGTCTTGGTATCCTTCCATTATATACTCTTTCTTTTCCTTAGGAGCAAGCCAATATTTCTGAAAGATATCTTTCCACCCACTGTGTCTCCTGTGGTAGCCCTGGATCCAGACAGCCGGGGTTGAGATTCAGGGTCCATTGCTCTAATCAGGAACACATACCTCAAGGGTATTCAGCTAGTGTGTAAAAAGGAAGATAATTCTGCAGAAGCAGCTTCTACAAGCATTTCAGCTTTATTATCTTGCATCAATACCAGAGGGGCTTGTTATTTAGCATACTTAACCTTAGAAATGAGTTTTCATTGGTAAAATTAGAGGTTTGTAGGTTAACATAGTGGATGTTAGAAATAGGATTACATTAGTGAGACGGTGGTGTTCAGGACATGTGGATTGGCAAAAACATTTTGGAGACATTCCCATCCTTGTAAGAACATGGTGGAAATGTGATGCGATCCATATGACCTGACCCTTTAGGGATCGTGCCTGAGGCCTCACCTATTAATGAATCTGCATCCAATTATTATTTAAGAGGATGCCAACTATAATATAGGCTGGATCTTAGCTGTAACATGTGGTTTATTTGCCTCTGTGAACCTCTCCTGAGAGGTATGATCTCAGCAGGCAGGCTGCGAAGCTGGAGCTGCCCACGAGCTGACATGACATAGAGTGAGAGCGGTTTTCAGCCTGTTATCTCCTGTACCAATCTCTATCTATTGGTGGTAACAGTAATAATAATTTAAAAAAACCCATTATTTTGTGAAACAATTGACTTACAACATCTTCAAGAGGCCAGAGTCAAGGAAGAACATGGCCTAATCAGATACAGAAGCAGTTCAGCAAAAGAGCACACGGCATGAGTGGGGAGAAAATGAATCTGGCATGGCATTGGAAGCCAAGGACAGGGGCATTCCAAGGATGTGGTAGGGAGTGGCAAATACTGCAGACAAGTCTGATGACATAAGACTGAAATAGAAGTGTTAGATTTAGAAACGCAAAGATCTCTGATGACCTGAATGAGGGCAGTGAGGTAACTAGAAATAAGAGTTCACAGTAGGTAGCTAATACTTGCTGTCTGCTCTGTGTGTGCTATTTGTCGAAGTGCTTTGGCTGCATCAACTCGGTGACCAAGAAAAGTATGGCTAGTATTTTTTCCCTAGTTTCCAGATGAAGAAACGGAGGCACAGAGGGGTTGAGTCACTTATCTAAGGCCACAGAAATAGAAGCAACAGAGCCTGGATCTCAACCCCGGCTGTCTGGTTCCAGAGCCACGATGGGAGGGGCAGTGGGACAGTGTCCTTCAGAAAGGCTGGCTTGGTCTTAAGGAAAAGAAAGAGAGTATAATAAAAGGATACAGGGGCACCTGGGTGGTCCTGGGGTCCTGGGATGGAGGGCCCCCCATCCCATGTCTGGGCTCCCCACTCAGCAGGGAGTCTGCTTCTCCCTCTGCCTCAGCCTCTCCCCCCTCCATTTGTGTACTGTCTCTCAATCTCTCAAATAATAAATAAAATCTTAAAAAAAAAAGGATACAAAGGGCCAAGGGGCATTTCTTCCTCTAATTATAAAAACTTGGGAATGCTTATGAATGAATGAAGAGTATACAAAAAGAAAAGAGACAGCTGAATGGCAGTTTCTCAGAATTCAAAAGGGCAGAAGGTGAGCTCCAGATGAGGACAGTGAAGGAGAAAATGGAACCAGAGGTGTGAAGGACATAAAACTTTGAAAATTAGGTCTCGAGCAGAAGGTGGGTAATGAAACTAATGGAACTAGGATTTTTTGGTAGAGATAAGGGTTGAGGTGAATTTATACAATATACTATATACAGTATGTCGTCATCTATCCCCAAATTCCTTGAAGGACCTGGTTTATGAAGACAGAGGAAATGTAGCTCTGTACTGACGCACATCCAGGGGGCCATGCCTGAGAGTGATCACACTGGGAAAACCTTCAATAGCCTCTGAGTTCTCAGCACAATGATTGGATCAACAGGTTTCTGAATCTGGTCCTCTGCTGTGATTTTCCTAGCCAGGGGCTCAGTCACACAGAACTGCCTGTTAAACCTTTTCTTTCTTTCTTTCTTTTTTTTTTCTTAGCTTGCCTTTCAGCATGATTTTCCCTCTTGGGAGAAATAAAACAGTAATAAATGAATAGAAAATATCATGTGAAAGCTATCAATGATAAAACCTGGGAAGGGGACTCTAACTGGTTCCCTTAATTCACTTGCTGAACTTTGAGAAATGGGTTTCAAGCAGCCACCGAATCGGCTACCAAGATGGTACTTCCCTCTCTGGATCTAGGACACCCTGGATCTGTAGCACGAATTCAATGTCCTGGGTTATGACGACCCTTCTCCCTCTATCTCCATGTCCAGATTCGTGGCCCTAACTCAGCCTTCTGTTTTTGCAACAGCCCCGAAAGGGTCCTCCTTCCTCTGACCTAACTTCCCTCCAGTGTACCCTCAATACTGTGTCCAAATCCAGCTTTCCAAAGCAGAGAACCAATCATGTGACTCTCTTTCCATGGCATTTCTTTCTTAGAATATAGTCCACATATCTCTGCGATGCATCGAAGCTCTTCACTCTGACCCCTGTCCATGTTTCCACTCCTCATCTCTGTAGGAGTCTCCTGTGGCTGCTGTAACAGACAACCACAAACCTCGTGGCATCAACACAAATTTCTTACCTGGCAGTTAGGTAGGTTGGAAGTGTGATAGGGATCGCACTGGGCTAAAATCAAGGTGTCATCAGAACTGCATTACTTTCTGAAGGCTGGAGAAAGAGCCCACTTGCTAGTCTTTTCCAGCTTCTAGAGGCTTCCTGCACTGCTTGGCTTGTGGCACCTTCCTCTGTGTTCAAAGGTGCCAAATGCAGGTCACATGCTTCTCTGACATCTTCCTCTCTCTTCCCCTTGTAAGATCCTTCTGATTAGTTCAGGCTCAACCAGATCACGCATGATAATCTCCCTCCATTAAGGTCAGTGGATTTGCAACCTTAATTGCCCTTTGCCATGAAACTTGCCATAGTCACAGCTTCCAGGTATTAGGACCCTGACATCACTGGGGGCAGGGAGTGGGCAATATTCTGCTTAGCACAATAATGCCTCTTGCTACCATGTACTTTATGCTCCAGTCAAAGCAGAGAACTTGCTGTTACTGAAAGAATCATCACATTTATACTTCTGTGTTGCTCACATTGTGTCTGTGTCTCTATGTTTTCTATGTCTCTCTGAATTATACTTTCCTCCTGTTCCCAATATATTCTTTAAAAAAAAACAACAACAATTTTATTTATTTAAGAGCAAGAGAGAGCACAAGCAGAGAAGAGAAGGAGAACCAGGCTCCTCACTGGGAGGGGAGCCCGATGCAGGACTGGATCCAGGACTCCAGGATCATGACCTGTGCCAAAGGCAGCTGCTTAACCGACTGAGCCTCCCAGGCACCCCATTCTTCTTTATATATTCTTGAAGTCTCCGCTCAACTGTTATTTTCTCCAAAGTCTTTTTCAAGTGCCTCAGGCAGAATCAAAGCTGCTTCTATCCTCCTACACCCCTTTGCTTATACCACCCATTCCAGGTTGACTTGGTTTTCAGGATTTGGGTCTATGCATAAAAAGCAGCAGAATTGTTGCTGAGACGCTAACAGGCATTTCTGCCTAAGTGTTGATTAATTCACATTCAAAGAGAAGAGCAGGAATCTCATGTGAATTTTATCATTTACTGCTTTAAAAGTAAGGCTTTTCTTCTGGCGAGGTCTCCAACTTGGCTAAAAAAAGAAAAAAGAAATGATGTGTAGGTTCAGGAAGGGAGGCCTGCTGTGCTAATTAGTAGATCCTTTTTTCAGTAAGTGGACAAGGAGCTAGCTTTCAGAGCGCAAATCCCCCAAATAACAGAACAAAGGAAGATTTATTCCGGAATGTCAACATCCATGTTGGGAGCATCAGATTTCCCCAAATGTTTGCTTCAATTTCTTGAGAGGAGAACTTCTGGGGTTTGACACTTGGGTAACATGAGCCATTATTCGCGTTCCATCTGGGATAGGGACTGAGGGGTGGAAGTGCTGATTCAATTGATCCATCTCTCTCTGACTGCATGCCCCCTCCTCAGCCCTCAGCAGCACCTGCTGACGAAGCCTCTTAGACCTGCTCTAGAGTTTCTAGGCAACAAAGCCGTAGAGAGGGCTGTGCTTCCCCTCCCCCCAACACTCTTCAGAAATCCATTGATGTCACTCATCACTGTTGAAGCTTCATCTGCATCATCATCTTTCATAATTTTGTTTTATTCCTCATCGTACTTTTGGGCTTTTATGTCATTGAGGCCCAACTGCAACTGTAGGTCTCTATCCACCCTTCCTAACTTGATGCCCTACAGCAGGTGTGCAAACTTCTGTTACTCCAGCCAAGCCTGGACTGCCTTCTGAAGTGCTCAGTCATCTTTGGCTTGGTTTCTTTGTAGCCCCGGAGGACCCTCCTTCCCCCTTTATTCCTCTATGTTTATGAATAACCCATCAAGACCAAATGAATTCCTATTTCCTTCCTCTAGGTGAATCCAACTAATTGTGGCTTTTCCCCTTTCTTTGAACTATAATTGAACTGTTATCACACGATAAAGACGTGTTTCTGTACAAGACAATGTGACACTAAGTATACTTTTTATTGTGTAATTATTTATATGATCTAATTAACTGACTAATGCTCTACTTGATTCCAGAAGTTATTTTAAGGCATGATGTATGTATGTATGTGTGTATATATATATATATATATATCCTCACTGCAATTAGATTTAATTGGCTAAAATCAGTATCTCTTTCAGGTTATAGCAGGGTGCTGGAGATAGGGTAAAATACCAATTCAGTGTGGTGATTACATAAAATTTACCCTACGACCAACTCTTTTATATCTTTCTCACACATACTTTCTTTTTAATTATCTTGCTCATCTTTTTTTTTCTTTTCTAAATCTTCCAGGGGACATTGCTAAAGAACTCAAACAAATCCAAAGAGATTTAAAAGAAAGCTGGAGCAGAATTTAAAAAGATTGAGAGTTGATTCCCAGTTGGCCCCTCTCCTTTTCCTTATTATTTTCATGAATTGTGTTTATTTGTACAACGAACATTAGCATTCAATGGTTGGTTGGTACGTGACAGTTGAATGAACATTCTCTTAATATTTAGGCAATTTCATAGCATATCCTGTTAAATTAACATAACTTTAATGAGCTTTACAATTTGAACATGTTCTATGTACTGTTTTTTTTTTAATTTAATTTTTATAACCAAGAATGGTCGGCTGAGAAAGTGAAGTAAGACTCCTTTCACTGTGATGACAAGGAAAAGAGCTGGGAGTAGTATCTCCTCTGTTAGAATACATCTCTCTAGCCAGACTCCATAGGACAGGGTTTCTGACAGACTATTGCATTATTCAAGTCAAGCTCTCTCCTGGTAGCATGCACCATTACAGCACTAATCTCTGGAGGGAAACCCTTCTTCTTGTTTTGGCTGGAGGCATCCCTATGTCCCTTAAGCTAGTATTTTGTTTGTTAGTCAGAAGCTCCTTGGACAGCCACCAGCTATTCCCTCTGGTGTTTGAGCCCTGACCCTGAGCAGTTTTTGTGACATATTATTTAAGAAATGTTAAAGGCATGCTTTGATCGAGTTTCTTATCTAATATTCATTTTAAAGCTAAAAGCTAGAAATTATGAATGACAGAAAGGGGGGATTTAAATTAGGGCCCAAATTTACTTCTTTCCACTAACTTAATAGCTTATTTTCCTTTAGCTGAGATTATTTTGTGTAAGTTTTCACAGTCTTCATTTTTTCAGAGTACGGATTCAAACTTTATATAAAAATGAATGTACACCTTGAATTAACGTACAGGTAAGGTAAAGCATTAAATTGTTTAACATATAGTTTTTAGGACATTATGTATATTTTATCCTTTTATCCACCCACCTTGCATTCATCTTGAAAAGAGACTATATGTGATGCTCACATGTTACTATTTTAAGTACCAGGGGATTTAAAATTAAATCTCGATATTTGCAAAAGGCCAGCTAAATCCCTAATTGAAATGAATACTCTATTAGTAATGTAACTAAGGATTATCATTCTATGGCACATAGACTGAGTATGTGATAGAAAGCAAGCAAATTATTAAAATTAAGTGGAAAGGCAATGGAAAGTATAGCTACAAGGTGTAAATGAACTGATTGAAATTTTAGTGAACCAGAACTGAGGGAATTTGATGTAGGATGTCTGACTAGTTAGTATTTTATGCAAAAACATGCAGATCCTTTATTTTCCCTTTTCTTTTGGCCTTTATTGTACAGAATTCTAAATTCTCATCTTAGGAATACATGAGTGGACCACATTAATTTTCTGCTTAAATAATCTATCTTTTCTCAAGTTTAAATTCTAACATTTAACACTACAAACCAGCACTGTCCAACAGAACTTCCTGCAATGATAGACATCCTTTATATCTGCACTAATAAGGTAACCACAAGCCGCATGTGATTATTGAACATTAGAGATGTGGCTGGTGTGACTGAGAAAGTGAATTTTCATTTCTATTTAGTTTTAATTCATTTACATTTAATAGCCACATGTGATTGACAGCTACCATTTTAGCGTAGTAATAGACTATTCAATGCATCAATTTACCAGTGTATCAGACTAGTTGAAGTGTAAGTGTAAGATATTGAAGTGTAAGATGTTTCTTAATTATACAAGGGCAGTTTAAAATACTATATATATATATATATATATATATATATATATATATATATATATATATTTACCAGAAAGGGATCAGAAGACTTGGTTATATAGTAATATATAAAAACTTAAAAAGTTGCTATAAAATTACATGACTAAAAAGCATATGTTGTCAGTGAATATCGGTACATATTGGTGCATATTGGCAGTAAAACACAGGAGATTTATTTTTAAATAAGTCCCAGAATACATGCAATATGAAAAAGTATAGGTGGGACTAGGTTTCAATGAATCTTGCTAGCTAAAAAAAAAAAAAGCAATGTAAAGTAAACTTGACTGAACTCCTCTTAAGGCAATGATAATCCATTAAGACAATCCATCAAAAACCAACAGTAAGTATACATAAAGTAGTGATTTTAAAGAAAACCCAATGTCATGCTCTGGCACTCAGAAAAGTAAATATATCACTGATTATTATTATGTAACTATGAATAGGCAAACAAGAGTAATTACTCTATGACTTTAAATCATCATAGCTGTGTATTTAAATCTCAAGTGTTAATAAAATAACTCAAATTTTATATTTGACCAACCTTGTGAAATAAGATTTGTTGTTTAATCTTAAGAAAATAAAATAAGCTCTGATATTCCTGTCTTTGCTGTGAATATACTTGGCAATTCTTGCCCTCACTGGCCTCCTCACCTTTTCTCTTTGATGCTGAGCCTTTCCATATTAATATTTGTACCTTATACACATTAGTTTGGGGAAAAACAGATCTTATTTCATGGACAAATACATTAATGCATAGATTTTTCACACCTACTTGATACACGAATCAAGGTCTAGATGTTACTGTAGGTTTGTATGTTATGTGTGCAAAGGGTACATCTGGGAAAAGGGAGATAGAACATGTTTATTTGCTAAAGTCATGAGTTAAACAATATAGGTTTGAATCTAGCTACAGGCAGTATTATAATAATGAGCAAAACCTAAGGAAATGTGATAAGTTACTCTTAAAAAATGTTTATTGGACCAAGCAGAATCTACATTTGAAGCAGTGAGATGCTAGTTCCTGTAGCTCTGAATATATTTTGTAATTGTAGCTAAATCTATAATTAGAGTTTAAAAGGATGATAAAGAATTATATGTTTGTTTTTTCTTTTTTTTTGTATATTTTTTATTGGAGTTCGATTTGCCAACATGTTGTGTAACACCCATTAATTTTAAGTTCCTTTGCTAGAGTATGCATTGAAAGAAGCACAAGGTTGTATTATTTTTTCTGATTCTTCCCCTTTATATCTTTGTAATCTACAACAAATACTATCATTGGATTTCTGTTTCCATATTCATAAAATGAGGAAATTATATAGATGTTCTCTATGACACATTCATTTAAAGAAAAAAAAATTCTCTGGAATACAAAAGAGTAGTGTATACATAGTAATGGTTCCAGAAAAGGCGTCTGTATTAGTTTGCAAGGACTGCTGTAACAAATTACCACAAGCCGGGTGGCTTAAAATAACAGAAATTTATCATCTCACAGTTCTAAAGGCTTAAAGTTGGAAAAAAAGGTGTTGGCAGGGCCATACTTTCTCTGAAGGTTTTAGGGAAGGATCCTTTCCTGCCTCTCCCAAACCAGGATGGCCGACAGCAATCCTTGGTGTTTTTTGGCTTATAGATATATCACTCCAATCTCCATTTCTGTCTTCATGTGATTTTTTTCACCTTGTGTATCAGTGTCTCTGTGTCCCAATTTCCCTCTTGTTGTAAGGACAACAACACTAATCTATATTGATCTCACCTTAAATTGGTTACATCTGCAAATACTGTATTTGCAAATGAAGTTGCATTCACAGGTATTAGGGGCTAAGGCTTGAACATATCTTTTTGGGAGACACAATTCAACCTACAAGAACACCTAAAGGCAGTCTATTTCTGTTGAAGAAGCCACAAGTCTCCAAGAAATTGCTGGTATAGTCCTGCAATCTAGACGTAGAAGAAAAACACACACACAATCTGAATATATTTTGTATATTTTTGATGCAAAAGTCTTCACATAGACAAAACATTAAGTAGCATTCATTATGAAATCTAGAAATGTGAAGTAAATGAACAGAAAACCTGGTTTGAGTTTTAAATAAAATCAGCTCACTTGTTTGAAGGCATGACAGAAATCTTAGCAAGAGAGAGTGACTTGAAGAGCCCAAGAACCTTCACAAAATTATCTGAAACTTGGATTGACCACAGGCTCCTATTTGCACTCAGCCTTGAATTCCTCAAGACTGGGACCTTACTGTATTGCAGAATTGCCAGCCTTCCTGTCTGTGCACTCTCAGATCAGTGTTGTTCAGAAGAAGTGAACATAACAGAGCATCCCTGTTAATTTCCGGCGACACAGAGCCGGTTGACCTCACAGTCAACGTGACCAGCACTCACAGTAGTTGTTCAGGTATTCTCGCCCTATGGTAAGCTATGCAGCAGCCAGCTACATGTATTGCAAATATTTAAGGACATTGGGTTTTGCTCATCAGATGCATCTATACAACAGGAAGGTATTTGTTCAGTGGTCTAGATCTTTGAGGCAGCCTGACCTTCTTTGAGGCAGCCTGACCTATCTATGGAGATAATTTCAGATAATTACAGAATTAGAATAAAAATTTTCTCAATGATTTCTGAAATTATATCTATGGGTGAGAGAAAGTTAGTTTTAGGGGCAGGGGTGGGGATAAATAAATTATTTCAAAGGCCCTGACAGGGGCACCAAGACCAAACACATATATCTTTATTCTCCACAGCTTATGCACATTCAGTTCCTCTCTCAATGCATGCCAGAGATACAAGGCTCCCTGGGGCAAGTAGACTATGTGTCTGTCTATCTATCTATCTATCTATCTATCTATCTATCTATCTATCTATCATCTATCTATCTATCATCTATCTATCTATCTATCTATCTATCTATCTATCTATCTATCTATACATTTGAACCATCAATCCCAATTACTCATCGGTTCAGTATTTGCAAATCTATCTACTCACTACAATGTATTTGTAATCCCCAAATCAATATTTGTGGTGTTTTCATGGCCATTTGTGGACATGCATAGAGCAGTGAAACACTGAAGCTGATCTATGCACATGTTCCCAACTGAATTAGAACAAGGAGATTCTCTGCCTTCTTGTTTCTGCTCTCATACTGTAAACAAATGTCCTTTTCATGGTGTCCTTAGTGCTACTTTAATGCTTTTTGTTGGTGATGTTACTGTTTAAAATGGCCCAAAACAGAGGATGTTGAACTACTGCTCCCTATTCCTATGTGTAACGTTGTGCTGTCCTACAGAGAAAATAAGTGTGTTAGATAAGCTTTGTTCAGGCATGAGTGATAGGGCTGTTTGCTGTGAGCTCTATGTTAATAAATCAATAATGCACATTGAATAGGATGCCTTTAAACATAGACACACATAAAATAAGGTTATGTATTGACTGGCTGGTAAAATGTGACCAGAGGTTTGCAATAGACTAACTTTATATCAGTTATATTAAAATTTTATATTTTTTCTAGAGCAATGGCTCAATATTTCCTAATTCAGCGTGTGCAATTACAGAACATAATTACCATGCATGATGAGAATCAATGGTGTACATGTATAATATATGGATATATTTTATATACACCACATACACACACATGCACATATCCTCTCTATGTACATATCTTCTCTATATCCACATATAAAAGAATGAAGCAGGACCCTTCACTTTACCACATATAAAAATTAACTCAAAATGGATGAAAAACTACATGGAATCGCTAAAACTGTAAAACTCTTGTTATAAAACCTAGGGAAGAAGCTTCATGACATTAGATTTGGCAATGATTTCTTGGACGAGACACCAAACATATACACAACAAAAGATACATAATTGGACTGCATCAACATTTAAAAACCTCTGTGTATCAAAGAACACAATCAACAAAATGAAAAGGTAACACATACGATGGGAGAAATATATGCAAATCATATATTTGATGAAGATTTAATATCCAGAATATATAAGGAACTCCTACAACTCAACAACTAAAAATAAACAGCCTGAATAAAAAAATGGGTAAAGGACTTGAATGGACTTTCTCAGAAAAAAATATACAAATGGCCAATTTGCACATGAAAAGATGTTCAACATTACTGATCATTAAGGAAATGTAATAAAAGTCTCAATGACATATCACCTCATACCCTGTAGCATGGTTATAATAATAATAATAAATAACCCCCAATAGTAAGTTCTGATGAGAACGTGGAACTCTTTGAATACTTGGTTACTCTTGATGGGAATGTAAAGTGGTGTAGCCACTATGGAAAACAGTATGGCAGTTCCTCAAAAAATTAAACATAGAATTCCCATATGATGCAGCAATTCTATTTCTGGGTGTATTCCTAAAAGAATTGAAAGCAGAATCTCAAAGAAGTCTTCGTGCACTTATATTTAGAGCAACATTATATGCAATAGCCAAAGTGAGAAAGCAAAACAAGTACCATGAATGAATGAACAAATAAAATGTGATATATACATACCATGGATTATTATTCAGCCTTAAAAAGAAAGTCTGACACGGTGCCACCACATGCATGAACCTTAAGGATGTTATGCTAGGTGAAATAAGCCATCACAAAAGGCCAACATTATGTAATCCCACTTACACCACATACCTACAGTAGTCATAGAGATGGAAAGTAGAGCAGTGGTTTCCAGGGGCTGGAGGTGTGTGTGTTGGGGGCGGGGGGATGAGGAGTCATCGTTTAATGGGTACAATTTTGGTTCTGAAAAGTGCAAAGAGTTCTGGAGATGGATAGTGGTGGTAAGTACAATGTGAATGTATTTAATACTACTCGACTGTTCAGTTAAAAATGGCTAGGATGGTAAATTTTGTTAAGTGCATTTTGCCATAATTAAAAAACAATACATGGCTTAATAAAGTGGAATTTAACATTAGAAAATATTCTTCTCCTGTCAGTTTAACCAATAAAATCACCCAGTTTTAACAGCATGTAACTGATAAGAGCATGAAAAGGAAAAACGCTATAAAATCTAATGTTCGATATAAATGTTTTTCAGAAGCCAATGAACTACTCTACAGGAAAAATCAAAAACTTAAGAAATGACACGTCAGCCCTAATACACTGGACTTGGAGAATAAGATTCAATGTTTCAGGAATGCTTATGCATTTGAGAAAAATTTCCTGTAATCTGCCATTCATGGAGAATTGTAGGAAAGGTAATACACTCCTTCCTTCAAAACACAGGAATAAAACATGCACACATTAAGAGTGGCTGTAAGATTCTTGGAACTTGAAAAGATGAACCATGAAGGTCCTCATGTGTCCTTTGCACAGTTCGTGCCTGTTCAGCCTTGATTTGCATTTGCAAGTAACTTTTTTCTAAAAAAAAAGAAAAAAAAAACCTGTTTGCATATCCAGCTACTTATTTTGCATATTTCAGTTTATATTGGGCATATCCCGCAGTGGTCCATGGTACCTGACTTTACTCAGGTGCTGACATTTGCAAGTCTTATCTATTCACACGAATGTCCCTTTGGCACCCAGGTTACCATTCTGCTGGGCCAGGAAGCCCTGGTGACAGCGAAGGGGTGGGCTCTGTGGGTTTAGCTAAGGCTGGCGTGGTGTATGGAATGCTTTCTTATCTTCAGTGATGGCAGGTGAAGTGCCTCTGGGAAGTCTTTTTCTCAGGTTACAGAGGAAGCTTGAGTATTTTGTGAAATGATCAGAGGTGTGTAAGAAGAAAGTGAGCCAGAGCCTCTCTAGGTGTACTTATTCTAATGTGCTACTTGGAAGCTTCATATGGGGGCCCTGGAGGTACTTTCCAGGCGAGTGGAGGAACAGTGGAAAGAACAGAGGCTTTGGTGAACGACACCTCGAGTTTTGAATTTGGCTCCTTCTTTAAGAACTTTATGACCTCATGGATCTTAGGGCTCTTTATCTTCAAGTTAGAAATAACAAGACCTCTACTTAGGAGGTTATGGTATGAATTAAAGGAGATGATGCATAGAGAGCTGCAGAAGGGCTTGGCATGTAGTATGAGCTCAGGAAATGTTGGCTGCTGTGGCCATGCTAATTTTATTCCCATGGAGTCTGAGAAGGATGTCTAGGGAACATAAGATGTTCTCTCAGAGTTCAGAAAGGACCCCTCACCCTTAAAAGAGAGAACCTCAACAAAAAAAATGTTGCCCCCTTTACTCTTTACAGAAGTGAGCTGCTGAATAGGGATTGGATTGATTTGGAGCTTTTCATTACAATCTGATAGTTTTACAAGCATGCTGACAACCAGATGGAAAAATTCAAGACGACTCTGAACCTGAGTTTATCTCCGAGATTAAGTACAAATTCTTGGAGGGCAAACCTGAGGTTGTTGGCATTATTATTATTATTATTATTATTATTATTCTTACTTCACTGTGTTGAATACAATATGCCCTGTTAATTGAACAGAATTTCATTCTTGGGAAACTTCAGAATGAATTACTCAGGCTTTTGCTACTAGAGTTGCATGTGATACAAACTTCCTGCTTTACATGAAATCTGCTAGAGAGATTTAAAATTTATCAATCCTCTTAGCTTTCCTGCTTTTAAGACCACAAAAAAAAAAAAAAAAAAAAAAAGAGAGAGAGAAAAAGGCCTGTCGGGGAGGGAGAAACCTTGCATATTACAATTCAGTTTTTAGACATGGCAGGAGCTCATTCACAGTGGAATTTATTTCACATTACATTTGGGGCATGCATGAGATTTAAAAGCAATACTTTTTCTCTAAAGTACTCACTACAAAAGATATATCACACATACTCAGGCTATTTAAAACTCGGCAAGGGGAATATCAACAGATTTTTTTTTTCCAAGTATGCTCTCTGATCAACTGGGGAAATAAAACCTTTCTTATGAAAAGCAACAAATTGAAACAATTCTGGAGCATTAAGGCCTAGGGGTACCTGTCCTATTTGGTTAGAATTTTTGGCAGCTTCAAATATAGAAATAGTGTTTATATAGGTGTATGTGTATATGAGTGTTGTTTTTGCCCTTGCGAGTGGGTTTCTGACTTTAACAGCTTTAGTGCTTTAAAGAATATTTATGAAAGAATAAACTAACAGTAATGTTTTCTTTCTTTCTTTTTTTTTTTTTGGCTTGGGTTACATATGTATCCATCCCAAATCCCTCAATTGTAAGCAGCAGATATAAAACTAATGCTGTTTTTCTTAAAAAGAAAATGTAGAGGCTCTTCAATGGGGACATTGAGGGGATGACGAGTTTCTGACACTCTATGATGGGATTGAAAATGATGAAGGATGCCTTTTCTTTGAGGAAAATCTGTACATTGTTGGCAGTCAAGCCACTATGGAAAACAGTACAGAAACTCCTCAAAAAAATTGAAAATAGAACTAGCATGTAATTCAGTGATCTCTCTTCTGCATATATATCCAAAGGAAGTATGAACAGGGTATTGAAGAGATAGTTGCACTTCTGTGTTAATTGTAGCATTATTCAAAGTAGCCAAAATAGGGAGACAACCTCAATGTCTGTCAAAGGGTGAATGGAGAAAGAGAATCTGGTAGATATTAGACCATGGCGTAACATTCAGCCTCAAGGGAAGAAGGAAATCCTGACATTTGTGTCAACACAAATGGTCATGGAGAGTATTCTGCTAAATGAAATAAGCCAAACAGAGAAAGACAAACACTACATGGTATCACTTAAATAGAGATTGAAAAAAAAAAAAAACGTTAAAATCATATAAATAGTAGAAAAGTGGTTCTTAGGAGCAGGGCGGTGGAGGAAGTAGGGAGAGGTTGGTAGGAGGGTACAAACTTTCAGCTATAAGATGAAGAAGTTCTGAGGATCTAATCCAAAATGTGATAAATATAGTTGATAACACTGCATTGTATCATTGAAATTTGGTAAGCAAGTAGAACTTAAATATTCTCACACAAAAAAAGATAAATATGCTAAGTAGATGGGAGGACTTCTCTCACAATGTATGCATACATCATGTTACGATGATGTGTACTTTAAATATCTTACAATTTTATAAGCCAATTATGTATACGTCAATGAAGTTGAGGAATAAAGAATGCTTCCCCCCCGCCCCTCTATCCTATTGATTCTATTTCTCTCG